>NW_015390693.1:25892-33401 GCF_001527695.2 Protobothrops mucrosquamatus | reverse complement strand
TTTCTTTCTTTCTTTCGTTTCTCATTAATTTGTGTTCATTGTGTTCATTTTGTGTTCAATTGTGAATATATATATTCAAAATCAGAAAACACAGATCACCAAGACTAAAAAATTTATTGAAAACTTAGCTTTCGCCAGCATAAAAAATATTTTTTTTAGTCTTGGTGATCTGTGTTTTCTGATTTTGAATATGAATATACCCGAGACTCATATTTTTAAGACTATTTTATACATATTTTATATGTATATGTACTATTTTTATTATATATGTATATGTATTTATTTTATTATATGTATATGTATATTTTATATGTACTATTTTATACATATTTATATATATATATATATAAAACTATACAATTTACACTTCCTCCTTAATTTAATTTACATTTAAATTAATTTAAATTAATTAAATCACAACTTAATTTCGTTGTGAGTTACACAGTGATAATAAAGATACTCTATTCTATCCTCCTTCTCAGACGGTAAGCCCGACTGAAGGGTAAGACTGCCAAGGTTAAAAAAAAAACAAGAAACGCAGAGATAAACCTCCCAGCAAAACAATTTCTCTCCAACAGCCACAAAGCCTCATGGAGAAGGCAGACTTTGTCCCTTGGCTAAAAGCCAGCAGAGAGACCTGCTGGCACTTGAAAATTACTGGAAAATGTAAATCATCTTATCAGCAACAGAACAAGCCAAAGGACGGTGCCACCCAAAACGAGGAGGCTGATTTTCGTCTCTGGTTTCGTTTCTGGGTGTTTTTTTTTTTCTCCTTGCAACTCTTGAAGGAAAAGTCGTCATCACGGTTCAGTCCAAGCCAGGAATAAACAAGATGGCGACTGCTTTAGAAAGAAGGGTGCAGTTTATTGGAGAGGGGAGCCAGACAGGAAGATGGCTCTGGAAGAAAAGAGAGAGAGAGCACACGTAGGGAGTGGGTTTTTATATCCTCTGGAGCCTTTGGTTTGGAGTTGTTCCTGTGGCATGAATTTTGACCTGAGTCTGAGTGTGCGCTTTGGTATCTGTAGGTTAATCCTATTATGTTCTGTCTTAGAGCAGGGCTTTTCAACCAGGGGTAGGGGTACCACCTGTGGTCCATTGGCACCTGGCAGGTGGTACGCGACCATCCTAGAAAAGTGGTAAAGAGGGGAATGAGCTGAACCGGTGGCAGCACCGCACAAGCCTGAGCGAGAGACGGCTGGAGCTGCAGTGCTCAGCGGAAGCGCCAGGATCAGTGCCAGGATCCAGCTGGAGCTCAGCGCTGATTCTGGCACTTCTGCTGAGCCCAGAAGAAGCGCCAATCAGCTGGAATGTTGCAGCCTCTCCAGGGTCTTGTGATTTACATTCAGATGCTTGGCAACCGATTCATATTTATGACGGTCACAGTGTCCCAGGGTCATGTGAAGTGACCAAAACCTGCTGCAACCACCCAGCAGACGGGGGGGGGAATAAAAACCAAACACCCCCCCACCCCATCCCCACTGCCAATCCTCAACAGAAATGCTCACAACAATGAAAACCTCAGACAGGAGGAAGAGCGCCACCGGGTGGGCAGGCAGGTGTCTTGCTCGGCTGTGGCTTGGGGGGCACTTTTTTCAGTGCCATTGTAACTTTGAACAGTCACTAAGCGAACTGTTGTAAGTCGAGGACTACCTGTACTTTATCACTTTTTTCCTTTTTTTTTTTTGGTCATCAAGTTTTTGGCACCTTGCTAGGCAACTGGTGGTACTCGGATATTGCCGTATCCTAAAAGTGGTACAATGGGTGAAAAGGTTGAAAAGCCCTGTCTTAGAGTCTGGGTGGGAGATTTTAGGTGTCTTTGTCTTCTTAATCTTCTAGCTTCAACCTTCCTGAATGGATTATCACATCTGCATTTCTACAGAGCTGGTTTCTGCTTGGGGGAGGGAGACTTGGGGCTATTAAGAAAAAACTGGGCCTGCTTTTCTGCCTCTTTAAGATCCTTTGAGGAAATATATTTTTCTGCCCTTTTAATATTTCCTTCTCTGGGGGGGGGGGTTGACTTCCCACAAAACCCTGCGCTGTTTTTTAAAAATGGGAAGAAAGACTTTTCGCCCTTCCAGGTTGGGGTAGCCAATTTTGGCAACTTGTGGACTCCAATTCCCAGAATTCCCCCACCAGCCATTCATCCACAAGTCTTCAAGTTGCGAAGGGTGGACATCCCTGACCTAGGAATTATAAATTTCCTTTCTGTATAACGTTTTGCTTCACTTCAGCTGCGATTCACTACTTCCTTTCCCTTTGAGCTTCGTTTGAATGTTAACGCTTGAGGTTGAAATTTAAGAAAGAAAAAAAAAATTATGAATCAGGCCGTCCTTGCAGAATTGTGCCTGACCTGAGCATGTCCTTGGGGATGGAGCAGCTGGGAATTTCCAGACTGATAAAGAGGATTGGAAACCAAGTCATATCAGGAACATACAAGGACATGTTTAGTCTGCGGAAGTGAAGGTTAACAGGAGATCCGAAGCAGATTGCAAATACTTAACAGGGTTTTTGCTTTTTTTTTTTTTAATGTGGAGGATGTTGGGCCTGTCTTCTGCTAACGCTGGGGGGAGTACATAGAAGAACAAGAATTGTAAGGCTGGGAGGGACCTCAAAGGTCATCTGGCCCAAGCAAAGGGAATGTTTTGAAAGGAAAGGAGCTTTTGGCTGATTCTCAAGAAGGATTTCCAAATGGTGGGAGCAGCTGAGTAGTGGAATTGTTTGCCTAGAATAGTGTTTCTCAATCTTGGAAACACTTTAAGAGGGGTGGACTTCCACTCCCAGAATTCCCCAGCCAGCCTGCTTTAAGAGGGGTGGACTTCAACATACAGGCTAGGGAGTTCTGGGAGTTGAACCAGTTGGAATCTGCAAGGATGGAGTCATGAAGGCCAAAGCTCAGAATGAATAAAACAGAACAGAACAGAATAGAAAGTAGAGTAGAAAATATAGAATAGAATAGAATAGAATAGAATAAAAACAGGAATAGAACAGAATAGAATAAAAACAGGAATAGAACAGAATAGAACAGAATAGAAAATAGAATAGAACAGAACAGAATAGAATAGAAAATAGAATAGAATAGAATAGAATCTTTATTGAGAATGGAATGGAATAGAATGGAATGGAATGGAATTATGAAAGAATAGAATAGAATAGAATAGAATAGAATAGAATAGAATAGAATAGAATAGAATAGAATAGAATCTTTATTGAGAATGGAATGGAATGGAATTATGAAAGAATAGAATAGAACAGAACAGAATAGAACAGAATAGAATAGAATAGTACAGAATAGAATAGAATAGAATAATATTAGAATAGAATATAGAATAGAATAGAATAGAATAGAATAGAATATAGAATAGAATAGAATAGAATAGAATAGAATATAGAATATAGAATATAGAATATAGAATATAGAATATAGAATATAGAATAGAATAGAATAGAATAGAATAGAATAGAATAGAATAGAATAGGCCTTGGAGGTCTTCTAGTCCAGTTTATGAACAAACACCAACCTTCTAGAACTTTCCTCTCCGAGTGCAAGGACCTGTGAAGAAGAAACAGAACAGAGGTGAGTAGATATACAAGTACTCTTCAACTTACAACTGCTTGTTTAGCGACCGATCAAAATTACAACAGCACCAAAAACAAGTAACTTAGGGCCGGTCCTCACACTTATGACCGTCACAGCATGTACACGGTCACATGATCAAAATTCTGTCATTTGACAACCAGCATGTATTGATGATGATGATGGTTTCCTGATTTCCCCGGCGGCTTGACAGATGGTTTCAGTGTCCCTGGATCAGCAAAGTCAACGGGGAAGCCAGATCCACTTAACAACCGTGTCACTAACTTAGCAACGGCAGGGATTCACTTAACAACTGTGGCAAGAAAGGTCGGAAAATGGAGGCAAAACTCGCTGGACTGTCTTGCTTGGCGATGAAAAACCATTGCGCTCCATTGTGGTTGTAAGTCAAAGACTACCTGTAATAGGGCAGAAAGGGACCTTGGAGGTCTTCTAGTCCAACCCCCTGCTCAAGCAGGAGATCCTATGCCATCGGAATGAAGCTTCGTTCTCTGAGCTGGTGGGTTGGTTTCCAAACATTTCATTACCAGGCTAGCTAACATCTTCAGCGGAGTTTGGAGGGACGTCAGTGTCCTGCTTATCAAGGCTTCGTGTGATGGTGAGGTCAGGCCAGGTGAGGGTCCCATCAAGTCAGGGTCTTGTGATGGGTCTTGTGGTGGGTTTTATGATGGGTCAGGTGTGAGTCATCAGTGAGAGGCTTGTGATGGGTCTTGTGATGGGGAGGTTACATCAGATCAGGGTCATTGGGAGGTGCAGTGCTGATTGGGGGGATTGCGCGGGATGGTTGAGGGTCAGTGCTGTCTCTGGTTGGCTGTGTGGTTGATTTGGATTCTGAGAGGTTCGTAGGCTGGTTGTCGGTCGATGTCTCTTGTCGATGGAATGGCTTGTGGAGTGCCAGGCTTCCGTGAACTCACAAGCATGGTGGGTGGTAGCCTGGCCGATGATTCTTGCGTTGCTCCAATAGAACTGGTGCCGTTCGGTGCCGGTGTGGGTAGAGATTAAGGATTTGGCATCGTGGTGTTTGACTGCCATCCAGTGTCCGTGGATCTTGGTTTTTAATTGACACGACGTACCCTCCCCATCGCAAGGTCCATCCCAAGACTCTCACTGGTGACTCACCCATCACAAGACCCACCACAAGACCCTCACCTGGCGTGACCTCACCTTCACAAGTCCCACTGACCACACAAAGCCCTTACAAACAGATGAACACTGACACTGAACCCCCCTATACTGCGCTGAAGATGTCAGCTAGGATGGGAAGTCAGCCCCCCAGAGAAGGAAATATGAAAAGGACAGGAAAATATATTTCCTCAAAGGATCTTAAAGAGGCAGAAAAGCATGCCTAGTTTTCTTAATAGCCCCAAGTCTCCCTCCCCAGAGCAGAAACCAGCTCTGTAGAAATGTGGATGTGATAATCCATTCAGGAAGGTTGGAGCCCCCCAGCTAGAAGCTTAGGAAGAGACCTAAAATCTACACACCCCACCCAAACTCTAAGACAGGACATAATAGGATTAACCCACAGATGCCAAAGGGCACACCCAGACCCAGGTCAGAATACATGACACAGGAAATACAAAGCCTCAAACAGGAACAGGAAACAACTCCAAACAAAAGGCTCCAGAGGGTATAAAAACCCACTCCCTACATGTGCTGTCTCTCTTTTCTTCCAAAGCCATCTTTCTGTCTGGCTCTCCTCTTCAATAAACTGCAACCTTCTTTCTAAAGCAGTCTCCATGTCGTTTATTCCCGGCTTGGACTGAACCACGATGAAGATTTTTCTTTCAACACTAGCCTGGTAATGAAATATTTGGGAACCAACCCACAAGCTTGGAGAAGGAACCTTCACTCTCATCCTAAACCAGAGTGACAGATATTCGCCACTATTGCAACCCTCCACCATTCCAGACAATCAGAAAATCTCCAGGGATGGAGCACCCACAACTTCTGGAGGCAAGCTGTTCCTAGTGATTTAGATCCACCTGGTTGGAGGGTTAGACATAAAAAAAACTTGAGCCTGAATATTATTAATATTGTTGTTGTTGTTGTTGTTGTTGTTGTTACAGAGTTGGAAGGGACCTTGGAGGTCATCTAGTCCAACCCCCTGCTCAGGCAGGAAACCCTATACCAGGGGTCTTCAAACTTGGCCCTTTTATGACTTGTGGACTTCAACTCCCAGAATTCCTAGCCAGGCACGCTGGCTGAGGAATTCTGGGAGTTGAAGTCCATAAGCAGGGGTCTTCCAACTTGGCCCTTTTACGACTTGTGGATTTCAACTCCCAGAAAGACCCCTATCCTATACCATTTCAGACGAATGGCTGTCCAGTCTCTTCTTAAAAACCTCCAGTGTTGGAGCATTCACAACTTCTGGAGGCAGGTGGTTCCACTGTTTGTCTGTATGTGTGTATGTCTGTGTGTGTGTGTATGTGTGTTTGTGTGCGTGTAGGGCACAGCCAAACCCTCCTTACAAAAGGACAACTGCACATTGCAAGCCAATCTGGAAGACCTCTAGGGGGCAGCCTCCTCTTCAAAACTTTTTTTTCTCTTTTGCCAAGTGTTGTGTTACACAACACCCGCGTGCTGCATGGATGAGGTGCCAACAGGGAAATCCCAAAAGTTCCTTTCTGCAAACAGATTTGTGATGTCTGTCTGTCTGTCTGTCTGTCTGTTTAGTTAGTTAGTTAGTTAGTTAGTTAGTTAGTTAGTTAGTTAGTTAGTTAGTTAGTTAGTTAAAACATTTACATAGCCGCCTACTCGCTCACGGAGATTCTAGGCAGCTTACAAGCCATAAAAACACAGTATAGAAAAAAAAATATTGCTTTATTATGCAGCAAGGTAGTTGAGAACTAACGAGGTCTCCCAAGCTTTTTCCGGAGAAAAAAAAGCAATCTAGACATTTAGGCAATAAACACGGAACTTGAAACTGTCCCAGGTGCGAATTCTGAGCGCTGGAAGCCTCACCATGTAGGGATGGGCAAGGTGGCTTTGCAGCCCAAAGACGGACTTTGAGAAAGAACAACAGGGGGTCCCCGACTTACGACCCCAGATCTCTCTTGCTAAGAGAGGCCTTTATGAAGAGAGTTCCCCCCCTTTTACAACCGTTTTTGTCACGGTTGTTAGGTGAATCGCTGTGGTTGTCCTCGATTTAACGACCAAAATGGAAACCACAATTTCTGTTGCTGCTGGCTATTAAGTGAGCCAAGCTCCATTTTACAGCCAGTTTACCATGATTGTCAAGCAAATCACGGCGGTTGTTAAATGAGTCACTCGGTCGTTAAGTGAATCTGGTTCCCCCCCATTGATTTTGCTTGTCAGAAGGTCGCAAAAGGGGATCACATGACTGTGGGATGCTGAGACCGTCATAAATATGAGTTGCCGAGTGCCTGGATTTTGATCACGTGACCATAGAGATGCCACGACGGTCGTTAAGGGTGAAAAAGTCCCTTTTTTCAGGGCGGTTGTAACTTCGAACGGCCACTAAACAAATCGTCGTAAGCCGAGGACTCCCTGGACTCAGTTATGAAGATCTGGCAGAGTCCTCGGAGCAGAGCAGTGCCCCTTCGGCTTCAGCAAGATGCGTTTATATTATTTATTTAAAAAGATTTGCCCGACCACCCATCTTCAAACGCCGCTTTCAGAACTGCAGCTCCCAGAATTCCTTGCGTGGGTCAGCTGGGGAACTCTGGGAATTGCACTTCCGCATCTTTCGAAGCAGCGCTTCCCAACCTCGGGCATTTTAAGTCGGGTGGACTTCAACTCCCAGAATTCCCCAGCGCAACCTTCATTTACCTGACGGCGGCATAAACGGACCAGTGATTCGGATGTCCACTCACTCCTCCGGCATCGAAGGTTACAACCTGGATGAAAAGGATCACAAAAAGTGATTGTGTGGTTTGTTGTTGTTGTTTTTTATTCAA
>NW_015390693.1:24302-25487 GCF_001527695.2 Protobothrops mucrosquamatus | reverse complement strand
GAAGGAAAGGAAGAAGGAAAGAGGGAGGGAGGCAGAAGAGGGGAAGGAAGGGAAGGAGGGAGGGAACAGGAAGGAAGGAGGGAGGGAAGGAGGGAAAGAAGGAAAGAAAGGAAGAAAGGAGGGAGAGAAAGAAGGAAAGGAAGAAGAAAGGGAGGGAGGCAGGAAGGGGAGGGAGAAGAGGAAATGAGGGAGGGAACAGGAAGGAAGGAAGGAAGGAAGGGTGAGGGAGGGAAGGAGGGAGAGAGAGAGAAAGAAGGAAAGGAAGGAAGAAAGGAGGGAGGGAGGGGAGGAAGGGAGGGAGAAGAGGGGAAGGGAGGGGAGGGGAAGGAGGGAGGGGGGAGGGAAGGAAGGGAGGGAGGGAGTTGAAGTCAATAAGAAATACTTAAATTGCTGCATTACCAGGTCGATCTGGTAGGCTTTGATGTGTGAGAGGATCAGCTCTGCAAGGAGAGGTACATCCCACTCAGTGGACGGATGGTCTGGAAGTTTCCTAGAAAAAAAATGAAGGATTCAAATAACTTGCAAGCCAAGAAGAAACTGTAATTCTAACACAAACTACACAATCAACAATCACATGGCTTTCAAAGATCTGAAGGGTTGCCCCGTAGAAAAGAGAGTAACGTTATTCTCTGGCCCCAAAGAGAAGGAGCAGAACCGATGGATTAAAACTACGTGGGAAGAACTTCAATAGGAGAGAAGGTCTATGCCTTATGGAGAGTCTCAGTCGTCCAGGTCAGGGGTAGGCAACCTTGGCTCTTTTATGACTTGTGGACTTCAATTCCCAGAATTCCTCAGCCAGCATGGGGGAACTATGGCCCCTTCATGACTGGTGGACTTCAACTCCCAGAATTCCTGAGCCAGCATGGGGAAACTGTGGCCCCTTCATGACTGGTGGACTTCAACTCCCAGAATTCCTGTGCCAGCATGGGGGAACTATGGCCCCTTCATGACTCGTGGACTTCAACTCCCAGAATTCCTGAGCCAGCATGGGGGAACTGTGGCCCCTTCATGACTCGTGGACTTCAACTCCCAGAATTCCTGTGCCAGCATGGGGGAACTATGGCCCCTTCATGACTCGTGGACTTCAACTCCCAGAATTCCTGAGCCAGCATGGGGGAACTATGGCCCCCTTCATGACTCGTGGACTTCAACCCCCAGAATTCCTGAGCCAGCATGGGGGAACTA
>NW_015390693.1:17316-24079 GCF_001527695.2 Protobothrops mucrosquamatus | reverse complement strand
GGAGGAGGAGGAGGAGGAGGAGGAGAAGGAGGAGGAGGGGGACGATGACTGTGGGGTCCCAGGTGCTCTCTGAGCTTGGTTAGTTTTCTTGCAGATGTTTCACGACCCAACTAGTTAATATCTTCAATGTTAGAAGACAGAAGGGTTTGCGAGGAGGAGGAGGGGGAAGAGAAAGAGGAAGAGGAGAGGGGGGGAAAGTCTATGTTGCCGTCTCAGACATTTCCTTGCAGACGTTTCATGACCCAGCTAGGTAACATCATCCGTACTGAGAGAGGGTAGGGCTTGCTCTCTATTTATGTACAAAGGGCTTGCCCTGTCAGAATTAGTGTGGGTGTTTTTCCCTTCTTGGTTATTCCTTAATAATTAGAATATTATTATTATAGCCTCTGCACATAAACAGAGCGCTGCCTAGCCCTGATGATGTTCCCTAGTTGGGTCAACTTAATAACTCCAGCGATTCACTTCGCCATCGTGGCAAGGAAGGCCGTAAAACGCAGGCAAAACTCATTTAACAACTGTTTTGCTTAACAACAGACCTTTTGGGGTTCAACTGTGGTCGTAAATCAAGGACTACCTGTACTTGTTCCTCTGGACAGCAACATACAAATCTGTTAAAATCAAGCAGGGCTCACTGGAATTTGGCTAAAGAGTAGCGCAGGTCGTCTTCCAGTTACAACCGTTCGTTTAGTGACTGTTCCAAGTTACAACGGCGCTGGAAAAAAGTGGCTTATGACCGTTTTTCACACTCAACGACCGTTGCAGCATGCCCGCGGTCACGTGATCAAAATTCAGAGGCTGTAACCGACTCCTATTTACGATGGTCGCAGCGTCCCGGGGTGTGTGTGTCACAGGGATCCCCTTTTGCGACCTTCCGGGGAAGCAAGATCCACTTAACGACCGTGTTATTAACTTAAGAACTGCTGCGATTCTCTTAATAACAGTGGCAAGAAAGGTCGTAAAACAGGGCAAAACTCGCTTCACAACTAACAAGAGAAACCTGGGCAGCCCTGGTGGTCGTACGCTGAGGACTATCCGTGATTTTGACTGTCCCAAATCCTGTCGATCCAGCCGGATCAAAAATGAAGCTGGCAATTTCTCTTCCGTGCCGATGTTTTTCGGCCAAGCAAAAGGCCGATTTCCGTGGCTGAAGATCCCCCCCCCCGAGGTCAGTGGAACAGTGGAAACCGACAGCGGGAGGCAGAGGATCAAATAGATCCTTTTGACGTCAGCGGCGTGAAAAACAGCCAATCCGAACTCCACAACCTTTGTGGAAAGGCAGCGGCCTGAAACGCAGCTGCACGTCGCCTGCTGAGTGAAAACTAGGTTAATTGGAGGCCCGTCGACTCACAAAACAGGCCGAGAGAGAGTGTGTGTGTGTGTGTGTGTGTGTATGTGTGAAATCTTTTTTTTTCTCTCAGTGCTGACGATTTTGAAAGGGGCTAAAAGATACAGGTAGTCCTTGAGTTACGGCCATACACGAGCCCAACATTTCTGTCGCTAAGCAAGACAGCTGTTAGGGGAGTTTTCCCCGTTTT
The DNA here is from genome assembly GCF_001527695.2 of Protobothrops mucrosquamatus. Taxonomy (NCBI): domain Eukaryota; kingdom Metazoa; phylum Chordata; class Lepidosauria; order Squamata; family Viperidae; genus Protobothrops; species Protobothrops mucrosquamatus. The sequence continues at coordinate 22,544 of NW_015390693.1, read as the reverse complement.
AGGAGCTTTGTGGTCACTAAAGAAATCGTTGTAAGTCAAGGATTTCCTATAAATTAGCCTGGATTTTTTATTTTTTTATTTTATTGATAGGGGCTGTAGCAACAGAATCTGAAAGGTCTAAATTCTAGGGATTTAGGACTGAGCAAAGCTGAGATTCTTTCTCACATTTGGCTGGGAATTCTGGGAGTTGAAGACCACCCCTCTTAAAGCAGGCTGGCTGGAGGATTCTGGGAGTGGAAGTTCGGCCATCTTGAAGCAGGCTGGCTGGGAATTCTGGGAGTGGAAGTCCTCCCCTCTTAAAGCAGGCTGGCTGGGGAATTCTGGGAGTGGAAGCCCACCCCTCTTAAAGCAGGCTGGCTGGGGAATTCTGGGAGTGGAAGCCCACCCCTCTTAAAGCAGGCTGGCTGGGGAATTCTGGGAGTGGAAGCCCACCCCTCTTAAAGCAGGCTGGCTGGGAATGGAAGTCCTCCCGTCTTGAAGCATGCTGGCTGGGGAATTCTGGGAGTGGAAGTCCTCCCTCTTAAAGCATGCTGGATGGGGAATTCTGGGAGTGAAAGTCCACACCTCTTAAACCATGGTGGCTGGGGGATTCTGGGAGTTGAAATCCACCCCTCTAAAGCATGATGGCTGGAGGATTCTGGGAGTGGAAGTCCTCCCCTCTTAAAGCATGCTGCCTGGGGGATTCTGGGAGTGAAAATCCACACCTCTTAAACCATGGTGGCTGGGGGATTCTGGGAGCGGAAGTCCACCCCTCTTAAAGCGGCCCAGGCTGAAAAAGGGCCGCTTTCATCCCCGTGCACGGCTTCCACCTTCCTTCTCTGGCTGCCTCTCAACACGGGTGCGCTTTCCAGCTTCCCCCACAGCAAACCTTTGGCAACCCTGGAGTTCTCCCTCCCCTCCAATGCTCCGGGATAACCCCTTGTGTGCAGCTCTGGAATGCAACACAGCGGCGCAGCAAGCCCTGGCACGCCACAACATCTGCCCTCTGGCCCAAATCAAACAAAACTGCCTTTCTCCCGCAGTTGTTTACATGAGTCACCAGAAGGGGGGAGCAACGCCCTTCCCCTCCCCATGCAGAGAGATTCCAGAACAGGAAGCCTGACTTTCAGCCTCGTCTTTTTCCAAGTTCACCAAGGGGCTGGAAAAAAAGTAGACAATCCCTTAAATATGAGCCAGCCGTGTGCTGCAGCTGCCAAAAAAGCCAACACAGTGCTGGGCTGCATTAACAGAGGGAGAGAATCAAGATCAGGTGAAGTGTTAATACCACTTTACAAGGCCTTGGTAAGGCCACACTTGGAATACGGCATCCAGTTTTGGTCACCACGATGTAAAAAAGATGTTGAGACTCTAGAAAGAGTGCAGAGAAGAGCAACAAAGATGATTAGGGGACTGGAGGCTAAAGCATATAAGGAACGGCTGCTGGAATTGGGTATGTCTAGTTTAATGAAGAGGACGAGGGGGGACATGATAGCAGCCTTCCAGTATCTCAGGGGCTGCCCCAAAGAAGAGGGAGTCAAGCTATTCTCCAAAGCCCCTGAAGGCAGGACAAGAAGCAACGGATGGAAACTGATCAAGGAGAGAAGCATCCTGGAATTAAGGAGAAACTTCCTGAGAGTTAGAACAATTAACCAGTGGAACAACCTGCCTCCAGAAGCGGTGAATGCTCCAACACTGGAAGTTTTTAAGAAGAGACTGGACAGCCATTTGTCCGAAACGGTACAGGGTTTCCTGCCTGAGCAGGGGGTTGGACTAGATGATCTCCAAGATCCATCATCATCATCATCATCATTATTATTATTATTATTATTATTATTATTATTATTATTAACAACCTGCCTCCAGAAGCGGTGAATTCTCCAACACTGGAAGTTTTTAAGAAGAGACTGGGCAGCCATTTGTCCGAAATGGTATAGGGTTTCCTGCCTGAGCAGGGGGTTGGACTAGATGACCTCCAAGGTCCCTTCCAACTTTATCATTATTATTATTATTATTATTATTATTATTATTATTATTATTATTATTATTGCTATAATAAAGTGACTTAGGACTGTTTCCCACGCTTACGATGGCTGCAGCAACCCCCGGGGTCACGGGGTCCAAATTCAAACGCTCGGCAACACCCGACTCGTATTTAGGACGGTCGCAGCATCCCCAGGGGGTCACGTGATCCCCTTTTGCCACTTTCTGACAAGCAATGGGGAAGCAAGCTTCACTTAACAACCGGGTGACTGATTTATCAGCTGCAGGGATTCATGTAACAGCTGTGGCGAGAAAGGTCGTAAAACAGGGCAAAGTACGCTGAACAACTTGCCTCGCGGAACGACAGAAATTTCGGGGTCAGTTGCGGTCGTACCTGGAGGACTATCTGTGTTCGTTCGTTCGTTCGTATCCCACCTTTACTGTTTTAGCAAAGAAACCAAGGCAGCAAATATATCCAACACACTTTCCTCTTTTTACAAGAACGACAACCCTGTGAGGGGGAAGGGCTTCAGCTGAGAGAGCGGGGAGATGGCCCAAACTCCCCCAGATGGCTTTTATGCCTAAATTGGGACTAGAACTCGCCGTCTCCGGGTGATTCGCCCAAAGTCACTTAGTTGCCTTTCAGAGCTAAAGCAGGACTAGAACTCACCGTCTCCGGGTAATTTGCCCAAAGTCACTCAGTTGCCTTTCATGCAGGACTAGAACTCACCGTCTCCGGGTGATTCGCCCAAAGTCACTCGGTTGTCTTTCATGGTTAAGGCAGGACTAGAACTCACCGTCTCCGGGTGATTCGCCCAAAGTCACTTAGTTGCCTTTCAGAGCTAAAGCAGGACTAGAACTCACCGTCTCCGGGTGATTCGCCCAAAGTTACTCGGTCACCTTTCATGGCTATGGCAGGACTAGAACTCGCCGTCTGGAAGTTTTTAAGAAGAGACTGGACAGCCATTTGTCCAAAATGGTATAGGGTTTCCTGCCTGAGCAGGGGGTTGGACTAGATGATCTTCAAGGTCCCTTCCAACTTTACTATTGTTATTATTATTATTCTAACCCGGTGCTTTAACCAGGAGACCAAACTGGCTGGCATTCCTGATGGCTCAGCCGTTTCTTATTTCAAAATGATTACCTTGCAGGGATTTTTTGGTAACCCTTGCTCCTCATCCAGAGCAACTGCTGTGATAATAAATCTCACTAGTTATGTCTGGGCTAATAAACTGGTTTTCCCAGTTGCAATGTACGGCTGTGAAAGTTGGACCGTAAGAAAGGCTGAGCGCCAAAGAATGGAGGCCTTTGAACTCTGGTGCTGGAGAAGACTCCTGCGAGTCCCCTGGACTGCAAGGGGATCCAACCGGTCGGTCCTAGAGGAGATCAACCCCGACTGCTCTTTAGAAGGCCAGATCCTGAAGTTGAAACTCAAGTCCTTTGGCCACCTAAGGAGAAGGAAGGACTCCCTGGAGAAGAGCCTGATGCTGGGAAAGATGGAGGGCAAGAGAAGAAGAAGGGGACGACAGAGAAGGAGGGGGCTGGATTGAGTCCCTGAAGCAGGAGGCGGGAGCTTCAATGGACTCCAGAAGATGGGAGAGGACAGGAAGGCCTGGAGGAACGTTGTCCCTGGGGTCGCGATGGGTCGGACACGACTTCGCAACTAACAACAACAACAACAATGAAGAGAAGGACGAGGGGTGACATGATAGCAGTTTTCCAGTATCTGAGGAGCTGCTCCAAAGAAGAGGGGGGGGTGTCAGCTTATTCTCCAAAGCACCAGAAGGACAAGACAAGAAGCAACGGATGGAAACTCATCAAGGAGAGAGAAGCAACCTAGAACTAAGGAGAAACTTCCTGACAGTGAGAAAAATTAACCAGTGGAACAGCTTGCCACCAGAAGTTGTGAATGCTCCAACACTGGAGGTTTTGAAGAAGAGATGGCACAGCTGTCTGTCCAGAACAGTGGTTCTCAACCTGTGGGTCGGGACCCCATTTGGGGTCGATCGACCATTTCATGGGGGTCGCCAAGCAAGGCTGGCCGCCATTTTTTTTGTCTGCCATTTTTTTTGTCCGCCATTTTTTCCCCTTTTCCGGCGGGTGCCTTACCTCCCTTGGGCTGGGCCAGCTGGTGGTCGGCCTGCTCCGTCTCTGCCGCTTGCCAGCTACGCCTCGGCCGGCGCAGGGGGCGGAACCATGCATGTGCAACGCTCCCGGGCAGGGAAAGTCCTCGACTTACGACCGGTTGGGTAGTCCTCGACTTACGACTGGTTTATTCCTCGACTTACGACCGGTTTAGTCCTCGACTTACGGCCAATTTAGTCCTCGACTTACGACCGGTTGGGGTCGCAGCATTAAAAAGGTTGAGAACCACTGGTCTAGAAGGATATCAGGTCTCCTGCTTGAGCAGGGGGTTGGACTAGAAGACCTCCGAGGTCCCTTCCAACTCTGTTACTCTGTATCCAGATCATGGTGCTTTTTCCAAAAGGCAGCTGGACTTTCTTGGTTGTTGTTTTTTTTCTTTGAAAATATTTTGCTTCTCGTCCAAGAGGGTGAAGAACTTCCTGCATCATAATAATAATAATAATAAAGTTGGAAGGGACCTTAGAGGTCATCGAGTCCAACCCCCAGAAGTGAAACATTTTCAAAGGAAAGAAAAAAACAACAACGAAGTTCAGTTGCCTTTTGGGGGGGGGGGGAAAGCACCTTTGGGACTTTTTCCAAGCTTGGAAAGCGTCCGGCGTAGAAACAAGAGCAAAGGGATTCCTTCGCAGGGCTGTCTCTGTGGGAAACTGAGCTAAAAAAAAAAAAAACACACCACAGGGTGTTTTTTTTTTAAATTCTCCTCCTTCCGTCTGGAAGGAGAGCGGGTTGCGAAACCTCAGATCTTCCAGGAATAGCTGGCAAGGAAAGTGACCGAGATGGTTTGTAATTCCTGGGGGGGGGAGAATTCCGTAAATAAGGACCCTCTGGGATATGCTTCGCCGGGGCCAGAATGGAAAGGAGAGAGAGAAACTGGCTTGAACAAGGTCTGATGTTTCCCATGGGGTGAAAAAGCTGTTCAATCAGATCCCGCTCTGGAAAAATAAACAGAGCTGCAGAAAAACAATGACGTTTGACCTTGGGAAAAGAATGCTTCTAAACAAGGAGTGTCCTGGAATTTATAATAAATCCTGGATGAAAACGAGGCGGTTATTAGGAATACCCTCGCTCTCAAAAAGCATGTTCGGCTAATAATAATAATAATAATAATAATAATAATAATAATA
>NW_015390693.1:14849-17198 GCF_001527695.2 Protobothrops mucrosquamatus | reverse complement strand
CCTGAGCAAGGGGTTGGGCTAGATGACCTCCAAGGTCCCTTCCAACTTTATTATTATTATTAACAACCTGCCTCCAGAAGCTGTGAATGCTCCAACACTGGAAGTTTTTAAGAAGAGATTGGACAGCCATTTGTCTGAAATGGTATAGGGTTTCCTCCCTGAGCAGGGGGTTGGACTAGATGACCTCCAAGGTCCCCCCTCCTCCTCCTCCTCCTCCTCCTCCTTCTTCTTGTTGTTGTTGTTATTATTATTATTACTATTATTATTATTATTATAAAGCTGATTCACTTTGTCGGGGAGGGGCACTGAAATCCCACAGCGTGCCCTGCGCCTGTTTAAAATGCCATTTCTGGGGTGTGGGAAGCTGGACGGGGAGGTGGTGTGTGTCAGCCCAACCAGTAAGTCGAGGACTACCTGTACATTTCAACTCCCAGAATTCCCCAGCCAGCAAGTCCATGAGTCTATATAAGTTGCCAAGTTGTCTCCACCTCTGTTCTTGCAAAGAGCAGCAACTAAGATGATTAAAGGCCTGGAGACAAAAACATATGAAGAACAGCTTGCAGGATTGGGGTCGGGCCAGTCTAGAGAAAAGAAGGATTGGGGGGGACATGATAGCCATATGCCAGTATTTGAGGGGGCATCACAAAGAAGAGGGGGGTCAGCTCATTCTCCAAAGCACCTGAGGGCAGGATCACTAGATGACCTCCAAGGTCCCTTCCAACATCATCATCATCATCAACATCATCATTACTACTACTATTATTATTATTATTAAAGAGAAATCCAACTTAGAACTAAGGAGTGTCACTAACTTCATAAGTACAGTGATTCACTTAACAGCCAGGGTAAGAAAGGTTGTAAAGTGGAGAAAAACTCACTTAACAACTGTTTTGCTTAGCAACGGAAATTCTGGACTCAATTGAAGTTGTAAGTCGAGGATTACGTGTAGCCATCTTTTGGGGATGGTGTAGTGCAGGGGTAGGCAACCTTGGCTCTTTTATGACTTGTGGACTTCAACTCCCAGAATTCCTCAGCCAGCCATGCTGAGGGGAAAGGGAGAGGTTTCCAAGCTGAGCCATGGTGGCTCAGGAATTCTGGGAGTTGAAGTCCACAAGTCATGAAGGGGCCAAAGTTTCCCTCATGCTGGTTCAGGAATTCTGGGAGTTCAAGTCCACGAGTCATAAAAGAACCAAGGTTCCTTATGATGGCTCAGGAATTCTGGGAGTTGAAGTCCACCAGTCATGAAGGGGCCATAGTTCCCCCATGCTGGCTCAGGAATTCTGGGAGTTGAAGTCCACGAGTCATGAAGGCGGCCATAGTTCCCCTATGCTGGCTCAGGAATTCTGGAAGTTGAAGTCCACGAGTCATAAAAGAGCCAAGGTTGCCTACCCCTGGTGTAGTGAATCCTGGGTTGGACTTGATGATCTCGAAGTTCCCTTTCATCTCTATGATTCTATGACTTCTTGCACAACCCAACAATGCTACTTTTTTTTTAGCAAATTACCTGTGGTCCAGGACAGTCACATTGGAAGAAGGAATCCCGAGAACTTTGCAGCTTTCTATCAATTCTCCTTTACGAATCTCTCCCTGCTGATAATAATTCCCTGTGAATGATAAAGAGATAACGGTCATCTCTTTTGCCTCTATTTGGAATCTATTTATTTACCATATTTTTGACACAAACATTCCCCCCTTTCCCCCCTCCCAAGAAAAATTAAAGCCACTGAGAAGAGTTGGAGGTCAAACTATTCTCCAAAGGACCTGAAGGCAGGACAAGAAGCAACGGACAAGAAGCAAGAAACTAATCAGAAAGAGAAGCAACCTGGAACTAAGGAGAAACTTCCTAACAGTGAGAACAATTAACCAATGGAACAACCTGCCTCCAGAAGCGGTGAATGCTCCAACACTGGAGGTTTTTAAGAAGAGACTGGACAGCCATTTGTCTGAAATGGTACAGGGTCTCCTGCTCCAGCAGGATATAAGCGTCATGTGCCTAGAGCTCAAAGCATTTTTAGAGACCCCACACGCCCACTTCACGGTCTGTTTCTGTTGCTCCCCTCTGGGAGGAGATTTTGAAACATTTCTAACACAACTACTGGATTTTGTAACAACTTTGTTCCTTATGCCATCTAGTAAACTTGCAGGATTCTTTTTTTTTTTTTTGCATGTATATATACATTCGAATTAGACTGATATTTCTCTGTGTCATATATGTGTGTGTATAGGTGTGTCTATGCTAAAACAGCATTTTTTGAGAGCTGAATGCAATGCAATTTCATTTTAATGTACGCTGATTAATGTACATTTAAAGCAGCAATAATGTTTCTTCTGTTCTATTTTCTGTATTCT
>NW_015390693.1:8391-14186 GCF_001527695.2 Protobothrops mucrosquamatus | reverse complement strand
GTCACACTCAAATGGCGGGCCTTTATTAGCTTAGGCAATACAGGCTAGAGATGGGCGGGGCTCTTTGGAAAGCCCTCCGGTCGGATCCAGATGACGTCAGAGCGACGCCGATAGCGTACGGCAACGGCATGAGTTCCTGCAGTCCGCGCGCAAGATGGGCGTGTCGAAGCCGCGGTTGCTAGGCGACTCCGCGTCTCTCCCTTTTCCCTCCCCCCTCCCTCACCTGTGGAGCCGCAGAGAAGCCACAGGCTGGCCGACTTGAAGGCTAGGATGGTGGGGGCGAAGAACATCGCTTCGTCATCAGGGTGCGCCGTCACGAAGAGGACGCGGGTGGCCGGGACGTCGCGTCGCACTGCCGCTAGCGCCTGCGGTCCATCTGAGAAAAGCGTCCGGTGCTCTGGCCGCCGCCTCCACTTCCTCAGGCCGCGGTAGCGCTGCAGCCACAAGCGAGGAAGCAGCCACAGCAAAAGAAGTGCAAGAGGAAAAAGAAGCAGGGCGGTCGTCGCCATTGTAAGGCAGGAGAGAATAAAAAAAAGGAAGGGACAAAAAGTCCGGATGGAAACCTGAACCGCAAAGAATAGTTCCGCCTCATATACTTTTATGGACTCCCAAAGGTGCTTTTTTCAAGAGGTAATTGGACTTTCTTGTTTTTGCTTTGAAGACGTTTCACTTCTCATCCAAGGAGCACTTGAGCCAGCAATGTGCAGCAGCAGCCAAAAAAGCTAATATAATCCTGGGTTGTATAAACAGAGGCGCAGAATGAAGATCACGCGAAGTATTAGTACCGCTTTATAAAACCACACCTGGAATACTGCAGCCAATTTGGTCACCATATCACAAAAAAGATGTTGAGAGTTTGGAAAAAATTCAGAGAAGAGCAACTAAGATGATCCAAAGCCTGGAGACTAAAACATACAAAGAACGGCTGCAGGACTTGAGTTTGGCTAGTCTAAAGAAAATAAGAAATAGGGGAGACATGATAGAGTGTTTCAGTATTTGAAGGGCTGCCACAAACACGAGGGGGTCATGTTATTCTCCAAAGCACCAGAGGGCAGGACGAGAAATGGTTGGAAACTGACCAAAGAGAGAAGTAACCTGGAATTAAGGAGAAACTTTCTGACAATGAGGACGATCAACCAGTGGAACAGCCTGCCTCCAGAAATCATGGGCGCTCCATCACTGGGGGTTTTTAAGAAGAGACTGGACAGTCACTTGTCTGAGATGGTATAGGTTCTCCTGCTTGAGCAAGAGGCTGGACTAGAAGACCTCCAAGGTCCCTTCCAGCTCTATTCTATGTTGAGCTTCTTCAGTTCTAACTGGATGGTGGGGAATGGAAGGATTTATACTCCTTGCAGACAGCTGTCATTTGCCTTCTTTTAGAGAGAGGACACAGATGAACCTCCAAGTGGCCTCAACGACTCTTTTAAAAGAACGTGTTGAAAGAAAAATCTTCATCAGGGTCCAGTCCAAGCCGGGAATAAACAAAATGGAGACTGCTTTAGAAAGAAGGTTCTATTTATTGAAGAGCAGAAGCACCACAGCATGTGGCTCTCGGAAAGCTGACCACATGTAGCTGGGAGTGGTGGGTTTTTATACCTCCTTGGGCTTTTGTGTTAGGAGTTGTTCCTGTGGTATAAATTTTGACCTGAGCTTTTGAGTGTGTCCTTTTTGGTATTCTGATGGTCGTGGGTTAATCCTATTATGTCCTAAAGGTCATGTCCTGCTTCTCTGGGGCTGCGGTGATGGCTATGTCCTGTGTTGGATTTTTTGAGTGAGGGGTTGCTGGTTTTAGTTCTATCACTCTGTTATTTTTAGCTATCAGTTTTGCTGCAAGGGATTTCAAAAGATCCTGTCTTGAATGGGTTTCTGCAGGTACTATTTCCTCATGAATGGGGCTGAATGGAATTATCAAATCTGCATTTCTACAGAGCTGGCCTGCTGAGTTTCTGACTGGGAGGAGAGGGAGAAGTGTCTGCCTTCTAAGATCTTCTCCATTATTCCTTTGGAGAAATATAATATTCTGCCTTTTTAATATTCCCCAAAATATTTCTCAGGGGGGGGTGTCTTCCTACAAATGCAAATGAACAGCTGTCTGCAAGGAGTATAAATCCTTCCACTCCCCACCATCCAGTCAGAGCTGAAGAAGCTTCTTGGATGGGAAGCAATATGTCTTCAAAGAAAAACAAGAAAGTCCAGTTGCCTCCTGGAAATAAACACCTTTGGGACAACCATGACCTGGATGACTGAGAATCTCCAGAGAGAATGGGAATTTTCAAGCTGCCTTGTAAAACCATTGCAGGAACCAAAAGATGGCCAAATCTAGGATAACATCCAGCCTATCTTTTATCTAACCAACCTTTGGGTTGGTTCCACCTTCCAATCTGGTGTTTCATTCCTGGACCAGCAGCCAAAGCGCAGCATCCTGCATCCTTTAACCATCTCAATTTTGCTCCCTTTCAATTCATTTGCGGAAGAAAAAATAAACGGCAAAACTCCTCAGAGATACTAAAGTACATTGGACTCTCTTGTACCGTGTGAACTTTGCCTTTGCAAAGTGTTGCTTCATTTCCGGTTGTTGCTGAATCCAGAAAAACGGGATAAAGGATTAAGTCGAAAATGGACCTATAGCAATATATTCAGGGATATTGCATTTGCTGGAGATAAGAGCTGTGGAATTATTATTGGTGGTTTGCCGGTGCTGTTATTTAGTTGAATTAATGAAATGTCTGCAAGCAAACAATCAAGCACGGAGAGTATCAAGGACCCCACAATCCTCCTCTCTTTCTCCTCTTCTTCCTCCTCTCCGCAAACCCTACTCCCTTCTAGCCCTGATGATGTTACTGAATTGGGTCACGAAAGGTCTGCAAGAAAGCAACCAAGCTCAGAGTCAGAGAGCACCAAGGACCTCGATGAACTGGCTAGAAGGGGGAAGGATTTAAATTATGGAGTGCTTGGTGGTATCTGAGCTTGGTGGTGTTCATGCAGACGTTTCATTACCGAGCTAGGTAACATCATCAGTGCTACATCTATATCTATATCTGATAATGTTAGCTAATTTGGTAATGAAATGTCTGCAAGAACACTACCAAGCTCAGAGACCACCAAGGACCCCACAGTCCTCTCCTCCTCCTCCTCCTCCTCCTCCTCCAGGTATAGTATAGGGGGTACCTTGCTCAATAGTAGTAACTGTGAAAGGGATCTCGGAGTCCTAGTGGACAATCACCTAAATAGGAGCCAGCCGTGTGCTGCAGCTGCCAAAAAAGCCAACACAGTGCTAGGCTGCATTAACAGAGGGATAGAATCAAGATCACGTGAAGTATTAATACCACTTTACAAGGCCTTGGTAAGGCCACACTTGGAATACGGCATCCGGTTTTGGTCACCACGATGTAAAAAAGATGCTGAGACTCTAGAAAGAGTACAGAGAAGAGCAACAAAGATGATTAGGGGACTGGAGGCTAAAACATATAAGGAACGGTTGCTGGAATTGGGTATGTCTAGTTTAATAAAGAGAAGGATGAGGGGGGACAGGATAGTAGCCTTCCAGTATCTCAGGGGATGCCCCAAAGAAGAGGGAGTCAAGCTATTTTCCAAAGCCTGAAGGCAGGACAAGGAGCAACGGGTGGAAACTAACCAAAGAGAGAAGCAACCTAGAACTAAGGAGAAACTTCCTGACAGTGAGAACAATTAACCAGTGGAACAACTTGCCTCCAGAAGCGGTGAATGCTCCAACACTGGAAGTTTTTAAGAAGAGACTGGACAGCCATTTGTCCAAAATGGTATAGGGTTTCCTGCCTGAGCAGGGGGTTGGACTAGGTGACCTCCAAGATCCCTTCCAACTTTATCATTATTATTATTATTATTACCCAGTAGGGTCATGAAAGTTCTGCAAGAAAACCACCAAGCTAGAGAGCACCAAGGACCCCACAGTTCTCCTCCTCCTAAGTCCCCTTTAGCTCTATTCTGATTGATTGATAGATTGAATGATTGATTGCAGCTGAGCTTCATAAATTAAGATCGACAAATCCAGGACACAGCCTGTCCAATGCTCATACTTTCAGCACGGGTCACAAAGCCAGGCTATTTAACCAGGTTAAAATCATCACAGTTGGAGCTAAGTTAATCTCAGATGAAATGTGGTTTCATACAGAGGACTCTACAGCAGAAAATGCTCTCAAAATTAGTCTTTTTAGGGGGGAAATATCGGGCATCTGCTGATTAACTATTCTCCTTAAAAGCAATGTAGGTTTATGCCGCAGTGTTGTGGCAAAGTGTGGTTTCGCTGCTTTGGCTCCACAGGTTATGTACATCGGGGCTTATTCAAACTGCGAATGAGCACATAAAAGCGATCTATCAAAAACAATGTGCTCAAATAATTATCAATGGAGATTTGACAGAGCTTATAGACATACAAAAAGGTACTAGACAAGGTTGTCCACTTTCTCCATTATTATTTGTATTGTCTTTGGAAATCCTGTTATCTAGAATTAGAGAATCTCCAATGATTAAAGGATTAAAGATTTCTACTAAAGAATATAAGCTTAAAGCTTTTGCTGATGATTTAGTTTTTACATTGACTCAACCAATTGAATCATTGGAATTTTTGTTACAAGAGCTGTATCAGTATGGTAAAGTGGCTGGATTTAAAATTAACGTGAATAAGACTAAAATTCTTACAAAGAACATGACTGCTAAAGGAAAAGATCAACTTATGCAAATGTCAGGATTTGAAGTGGTTAATAAAGTCAAATACCTGGGAATTTTTTTGTCATCCTCCAATGTGAAATTGTATCAGAACAATTATGAAAGATTGTGGAAATTGGTACAAAAGGACTTATCAACGTGGAAAAAACTACAGCTTTCTTTGCTGGGTCGTATAGCGGCCATTAAAATGAACATTTTGCCTAAGTTTCTTTTTCTATTTCAGATGATACCTATTTTAAAAAATGAACTTAACTTGAAAGAATGGCAAAGAGATTTGAATCGTTTTATCTGGGAAGGCAAGAAGGCGAGAGTTAAATTTAAGATTATTCAAGATACCAGAGAACGTGGAGGACTTAAAGTACCAAATTTGACACTTTATTATGATTCTTGTGCATTAACGTGGACGACCGATTGGATTAATTTGTCCAACAAGGGGATTTTGAATGTCGAAGGATGGGACTTGTACTTTGGGTGGCATGCTTATCTTTTTATGCAGAAAAAAATAGATAAAACCTTCAGAAATCATATAATAAGGACTGCACTGTTAAGAGTTTGGCAAAAGTATTTTTTCAAGTTTGATGTTAAACTACCACTCTGGGTGATACCATCACATATCTTTGAAACTATAACTAGAGGAGTGGTAATGGAGGGACTTACATATAAAGATTTGTTATACCAGAGTGGTGGTGGTAGCTGGTGCCTAAAATCAATAGAGGTTTTGAAGCAAAATAACCCAAATTTTTCTTGGCTTCTGTACAGACAAATTCAAGATAGATGGCGAATTGATAAAAAGACTATTTTTGTTATGGAAGACGGGACTTTTTTGAAGCAAGTAAGAGATGGTGCCAAAGGACATATTAAAAGGATATATAATGTTTTACTAGAATTGGATTCAGAAACTGAATTAGTTAAAGATTGTATGATTAAATGGGCTCAAAATATAGGAGAAACAATACCTATGGACACTTGGGAGTTGATCTGGGTGAGAAATGTGAAGTTTACACAAGCTCAAAATTTACGTGAGAATTTTTATAAAATGTTTTATAGATGGCACTTGGATCCTTCAACTATGTCTCGTATTTATGTGAATT
>NW_015390693.1:4536-6861 GCF_001527695.2 Protobothrops mucrosquamatus | reverse complement strand
TCCACAAGTGTAGTTAGGCTTGCCTTTCCCTCAAGACCTTTAAGTAAGTAGGACATCATTACTGTTTAAATAAATCATTGAACGACCAATCCTATGGTACTGTTAAAAGAAAAATCTTCATCAGGGTCCAGTCCAAGCTGGGAATAAACAAAATGGAGACTGCTTTAGAAAGAAAGTTCCAGTTTATTGAAGAGGAGAGCCAGACAGAAAGATGGCTCTGGGAAACCTGAACACATGTAGTAGGGAGTGGTGGGTTTTTATACCTTCTTGGGCTTTTGTTTGGAGTTGTTCCTGTGGCATGAACTGAGTCTGAATGTGCCTTTCTGGTCATAACCTGCTTCCCTGGGGTTGTAGCTGATGAGTGTTGAATTTTTTTTGCTATGAGGGATTGTTGATTCTAGAAACTTCCTGACAGTTAGAACAATTAACCAGTGGAACAACCTGCCTCCAGAAGTGGTGAATGCTCCCAACACTGGAAGTTTTTAAGAAGAGACTGGACAGCCATTTGTCTGAAATGGGATAGGGTTTCCTATATTATTATTATTATTATTATTATTATTATTATTATTATTATTATTATTATTATTATTATTATTATTATTAATCCCAGATTCCTGGCTCCAATTTTTCTGACAAGATTATCACATCTGTATTTCTGCAGACCTGGTTTCTGTTGGGGGGGAGGTTCCTACCTTTAAGATCCTTTGGGAAAATATAATATTCTGCCTTTTAATATTCCCCAAAATATTTCTTTCTCGGGGGGGGGGAGCTGACATCCCACAGTACTGTTGAAAGAAAAGTCTTCATCAGGGTCCAGTCCAAGCTGGGAATAATCAAAATGGCGACTGCTTTAGAAAGAAGGTTGCAGTTTATTGAAGAGGAGAGCCAGACAGGAAGATGGGTCTGGAAGAAAAAGAGAAAGAGAGCACATGTAGGGAGTGGGTTTTTATACCCTCTGGAGCCTTTTGTTTGGAGTTGTTTCCTGTTCCTGTTTGAGGCTTTGTATTTCCTGTGTCATGTATTCTGACCTGAGTCTGGGTGTGCCCTTTGGCATCTGTGGGTTAACCCTATTATGTCCTGTCTTTGGGTGGGGTATGTAGATTTTAGGTGTTTTTGTCTTCTTAATCTTCTAGCTGGGGGCATCCAACCTTCCTGGATTATTTACATCTGCATTTCTACAGAGCTGGTGTCTGCTTGGCGGAGGAAGACTTGGGGCTATTAAGAAAAAACTGGGCATGCTTTTCTGCCTCTTTAAGATCCTTCGAAGAAATATATTTTCCTGCCCTTTTCATATTTCCTTCTCTGGGGGGCTGACTTCCCACAGTACGATGGGCCATTTGCTGTAAAAATGCAAGGTTGTGGCTTGAATTCAGAAGGAAGGGAGGAGATGTACAGGTCTGTATAACAAAGATAAAGTAATAGGGAGTGTGGACAAGTGGGGCCCCTTTCAATGTATTAAAGAAGAGCTGACTGCCAGGCACATCATACAAGACATATTGCTAAGATAAGGAATAGGGCTAAGACAAGAGCCAAGAGATGACTTGCTAAAAGTTTTCTAGGATGCCTATTGGTTAACTTTGAGCAATAGGGCTGAAATAGAGCCAATAGAATACTTGTTAGGTAACTTTTGAAGTGTTTATTAGTTAAGACTTACAAATAGGGATGGCATGAAGCCAATGCAGAGGACCCTTTAGGTAACTTGCAGAATACCTGTTAGACAATGTGTCTTTATCCCGCCTTGAACAACTGTATAAAAGCTTGTTGAATCCTTTGTTCTGGGTCCTGGCATTTTGCTGGCTGGGGCCCCTTTTCCTGAAGCGCTTCAATAAAAGGAAACAAAACCTGCACCTCGTGTCTGGGGTTCTTCATTGGCTTTAGCACCAGGCTCAGATCCGAATGTATACAACATGTATATAATAATAATAATAATAATAATAATAATAATAATAATAATAATAATAATGATAATGATAATGATAATGATAATGATAATGATAATGATAATAATAATAATAATAATAATAATAATAATAATAATAATAATAATAATAATAATAATAATAATAATAATAATAATAATAATAATAATAATAATAATAATATGTTGGAAGGGACCTTGGAGGTCATCTCTGTGGGAGCTCCCACCCTCTGGAATGAACTGCCCCCAGAGATCAGGGTGATCCCTGATCTCCCTTCCTTCCGCCGCGCCCTTAAGACATGGTTATTCCAGCTTGCGGGACTGGCCTAGGGGAAACTTTTAGAGGGGGTTTTAATTATAATTTTAATTAGACCAAATTACAAATATTTCCCTTTTAATTAATTTTT
>NW_015390693.1:0-2694 GCF_001527695.2 Protobothrops mucrosquamatus | reverse complement strand
TTCCAGCTTGCGGGACTGGCCTAGGGGAAACTTTTAGAGGGGGTTTTAATTATAATTTTAATTAGACCAAATTACAAATATTTCCCTTTTAATTAATTTTTAAACTTGTAGTGTGTTATTTTTGTATTTTTACCCGGTTGTTAGCCGCCCTGAGTCCGCAAGGAGAAGGGCGGGATATAAATTTAAATAAATAAATAAATAAAATAAATCTAGTCCAACCCCCTGCTCTGGCAGGAAAGACTATACCAGGTAGGCAACCTTGGCTCTTTTATG
Source organism: Protobothrops mucrosquamatus (assembly GCF_001527695.2). Classification (NCBI taxonomy): domain Eukaryota; kingdom Metazoa; phylum Chordata; class Lepidosauria; order Squamata; family Viperidae; genus Protobothrops; species Protobothrops mucrosquamatus. The sequence goes on along the minus strand of NW_015390693.1, from coordinate 2,421 downwards.
ACTCGTGGACTTCAACTCCCAGAATTCCTGAGTCAGCCATGCTGAGGAGAAAGGGAGAGGTTTCCATGCTGAGCTATGCTGGCTCAGGAATTCTGGGAGTTGAAGTCCACGAGTCATAAAAGAGCCAAGGTTGCCTACCCCTGGTCTAGTCTAATGAAGAGAAGGATCCGGGATGAAATGATAGCCGTCTTCCAATATATCAGGGGCTGCCCCAAAGAAGAGGGAGTCAAGCTATTCTCCAAAGCCCCTGAAGGCAGGACAAGAAGCAACGGACGGAAACTAATCAAGGAGAGAAGCAACCTGGAACTAAGGAGAAACTTCCTGACAGTTAGAACAATTAATCAGTGGAACTCCTTGCCTCCAGAAGCGGTGAATGCTCCAACACTGGAAGTCTTTAAGAAGAGACTGGATAGCCATTTGTCTGAAATGGTATAGGGTTTCCTGCCTGAGCAGGGGGTTGGACTAGATGACCTCAAGGTCCCTTCCAACTTCTTCTTCTTCTTCTTCTTCTTCTTCTTCTTCTTCTTCTTCTTCTTCTTCTTCTTCTTCTTCTTCTTCTTCTTCTTCTTCTTCTTCTTCTTCTTCTTCATCATCATCATCATCATCAAGTGGTTACAATGGAGCAAAGCTGGATGGGAAGTTTCGCGCCCAAAGCATCTGGTTAACTTTTCCCTTCTCATCATCTTTCTCCTAGTTATATTTTAATTGTTCAATTACAATTCAAACAGATTGTTTTGGTAACAATCCCTGGCTTGGCAGACTGGATAGCATCACATCACATCACTGGCTGGCCTCTGGCAAAGCATGTCTGTAACTGGATTGCAGTCCGGACACCTTCCCTAATCAGTGTTCACCACAAGTGAACAAGCTCCACTCTGTGGCCTTCAATTCACTAATTAGTATTTTCTGCGCGGATAATTTAATTAGTGCAAAGAAGACTAATTAATGAATTAATTGTAGCAGAATGGAGCTTGTTAACTTTGTTGCTCTTCTCTGCACTAATTAATGCACAGAATGCTTTAATGTAGGACTATTAGTGCAGAGAAGAGCAACAAAGAGGATTAGGGGACTGGAGGCTAAAACATATAAAGAACGGTTGCTGGAATTGGGTGTGTTTAGTTTAATGAAGAGAAGGATGAGGGGGGACAGGATAGTAGTGTTCCAGTATCTCAGAGGCTGCCCCCAAGAAGAGGGAGTCAAGCTATTGTCCAAAGCACCTGAAGGCAGAACAAGAAGCAACGGATGGAAACTAACCAAAGAGAGAAGCAACGTGGAACTAAGGAGGAATTTCCTGGTGGTGAGAACAATTAACCAGTGGAACGACTTGCCTCCAGAAGTTGTGGCTACTCCATCACAGGGTTTTTTTTAAGAAGAGACACAACAGTCACTTGTCTGAAATGGTATGGGATCTCCTGCTTGAGCAGGGGGCTGGACTAGAAGACCTCCAAGGTCCCTTCCAGCTCTATTCTGATTGATTGATTGATTGATTGATTGAAATGGTCTAGGATCTCCTGCTTGAGCAGGGGGCTGGACTAGAAGACCTCCAAGGTCCCTTCCAGCTCTATTCTGATTCTAACATCGTACCATTGAGAAGGAAAACAGGCTCTTCTACGATGACATTTAAACAACTCGCATTGCTCAATGCATGTATATATGTAATATGAACCGAGAATTCAGCTCCAACCAGATCTATTTGGGTGGAACCACCAACAGGCCTGCAAAGAAGCCCGAATCAACCCAGGAGGAGTTACTCACAAACAAGCAGTGTCATGCCCCAAGTGTTATGCCACAAACATTTTTTTAAAAAAAAATAGCATTCAAATTAGGTTGCAGTTGTGGCCTTTCAAAAAAAACAAATAAATACTGGCAGGTAAAATTAAAACGAATCTTCGAATGGGTTCATCTGTAATAGAACAGCTCTTTGCAAGTTTTTAAGATCCCGGATACTTTGAGATTCTTAAAACAAATTGAAGACCCGCAAAGGGCTTTGGTTTATGTGGGTTATTATATATCGATCAACGTTTACTCTGTCGGGAATGAAAACCGAGTAATTTTGAAAGAAATATTTGTATTTGGGGATCCCTTGAAAGGGTGTTGGGGACTCTAAGAGGGTCCCAAACCAGACTTTGAGAACCACCGTGACAGAATATTTCTTTTACTTCTTTGTATTTTATTTATTTATATCTTGCCTTTATGCCTTTTATAAATAACGTATGGCAGTGAACATACATAATCATCCTTCTTTTAGTTTCTTTACAACAGCCCTGTAAGGTGGGCTGGCCTGAAAGGGGTTGATTGGCCCATCCAGATGGCTTTATGCCTGAGATGGGACTAGAACTCACTGTCTCCTGGTGATTGGTCCAGAGCAGGGGTCTTCCAACTTGGCCCTTTTATGACTTGTGGACTTCAACTCCCAGAATT
>NW_015390692.1:0-34685 GCF_001527695.2 Protobothrops mucrosquamatus | reverse complement strand
TCAAAACTAAGTCCTAGATCTCTGAAATCCTGAAGTGTCAAACATTGATAAAATAGACCACAACCTACTATTTGATAAGATAGAAAAATGTGGGGTAGACAGCATCACAACCAGATGGATTCATAGCTGGCTGACCGGCCGTACTTAGCATGTGGTCCTCAAAGGAACCGCATCTACATGGAGGGAAGTGTGTAGTGGGGTGCCCCAGGGCTCTGTTCTGGGCCCAGTGCTCTTCAACATCTTCATCAATTATTTGGATGAGGGGATAGATGGGGAATTCATCAAATTTGCAGATGACACCAAGCTGGCAGGAATAGCCAACACTCCAGAAAATAGGCTTAAGATACAGATGGATCTTGACAGACTTGAACATTGGGCGCTGTCTAACAAAATGAAATTCAATGGTGAAAAAAGTAAGGTTCTACATTTAGGCAAGAAAAACCAAATGCACAGGTAGAGTATAGCTGGTACCTTGCTTAATAGTAGCAACTATGAGAGGGATCTTGGAGTCCTAGTGGACAATCAAGATCATGTGAAGTGTTAATACCACTTTACAATGCCTTGGTAAGGCCACACTTGGAATACTGCATCCAGTTTTGGTCACCACAATGTAAAAAAGATGTTGAAACTCTAGAAAGAGTACAGAGAAGAGCAACAAAGATGATTAGGGGACTGGAGGCTAAAGCATATAAGGAACGGCTGCTGGAATTGGGTATGTCTAGTTTAATGAAGAGAAGGATGAGGGGGGACATGATAGCAGTGTTCCAATATCTCAGGGGCTGCCACAAAGAAGAGGGAGTCAAGCTATTCTCCAAAGTGCCTGAAGGCAGGACAAGAAGCAACAGGTGGAAACTAATCAAGGAGAGAAGCAACCTAGAACTAAGGAGAAACTTCCTGACAGTGAGAACAATTAACCAGTGGAACAACCTACCTCCAGAAGCGGTGAATGCTCCAACGCTGGAAGTTTTTAAGAAGAGACTGGACAGCTATTTGTCCGAAATGGTATATAGGGTTTCCTGCCTGAGCAGGGGGTTGGACTAGATGACCTTCAAGGTCCCTTCCAACTTTACTACTACTACTACTACTACTACTATTATTATTATTATTATTATTATTATTATTATTATTATTATTATTATTATTATTATTATTATTAAATATGAGCCAGCAGTATGCTGCAGCTGCCAAAAAAGCCAACACAGTTCTAGGCTGCATTAATAGAGGGATAGAATCAAGATCATGTGAAGTGTTAATACCACTTTACAATGCCTTGGTAAGGTCACACTTGGAATACTGCATCCAGTTTTGGTCACCCCGATGTAAAAAAAGATGTTGAGACTCTAGAAAGAGTACAGAGAAGAGCAACAAAGATGATTAGGGGACTGGAGGCTAAAACATATAAGGAATGGTTGCTGGAATTGGGTATGTCTAGTTTAATGAAGAGAAGAATGAGGGGTGACATGATAGCAGTGTTCCAGTGTTCAGGGGCTGCCACAAAGAAGAGGGAGTCAAGCTATTCTCCAAAGCACCTGAAGGCAGGGCACGAAGCAACAGATGGAAACTAACCAAAGAGAGAGAAGCAACCTAGAACTAAGGAGAAACTTCCTGACAGTTAGAACAATTAATCAGTGGAACAAGCTGCCTCCAGAAGCTGTGAATGCTCCAACACTGGAAGTTTTTAAGAAGAGACTGGACAGCCATTTGTCTGAAATGGTATAGGGTTTCCTGCCTGAGCAGGGGGTTGGACCAGATGACCTCCAAAGTCCCTTCCAACTTTATTATTATTATTATTATTATTATTATTATTATTATTATTATTATTATTATTATTGTTGTTGTTGTTGTTGTTGTTGTTGTTGTTGTTGTTGTTGTTCTTGTAAAATGTGTAACCCCATACAGCTAAATGATATAGTGACTGATTTATACTCAATCTTATTTCTTCCTGTTATATATTTGCAGTGGGTTGCCAGCTCTTCAATCAATTTAAAAACTGATCTTGATCTCTTCTAGTTATTTTCAAAAGCTGCTGTGCAATGGCACAAATGAAACTGTAATGTAACTTTATACCCAGCAGCCCAGCAGCCCTGCAAAAGGATCATAACAGTATTGGGCCAGGAGAAAAAAGAGGGGGGGGGGCAGATTTTTGAAAGATAATTGCTTTAAGAGGATGTCATCTATTCCAGGAGTTGACACACTGATGAGATATAGCAAGCCTACATATCTGATCATGGTATATTCCAGATGGACTAGACCAGTGTTTCTCAACCTTGACCATTTTAAGGCATGTGGACTTCAACTCCCAGCATTCCACAGCCAGCATTGCTGGCTGTGGAATGCTGGGAGTTGAAGTCCACATGCCTTAAAATGGTCAAGGTTGAGAAACACTGGACTAGACTATATTTTTGACATCTTCAAATAACACACTTGATGGACAGCACTGAAGTTAAGCCAGATATTCAAAAGCCCCTAACAGCCTTAAAAAAATATTTTCAACAAGAAAAAAAATCAGATGTAATTCTTTACGTCTCTATGCATAAAAGATTAGTTTCTTCTTAAAAAGTGAACTACTAGTCTGAGCAAACAATCAATAGATTAGTCAGCTAAATCTTGAGTCAAGCAACCGGGAAGGAACAAATAGAATGTTTGGAGGTAAATAGAATGGAATGAAACAGGATGATACTTTCCTTCTAACAAGGGAAACAATTTTGTCTTTAAACCTATAAGTTTACTTTCACTTTGATGTCTCAGATGATCTTCTCACATGCATACAAACATATTTCTTGCAAAATCTTGATCACTCAGCAGAGCAAAGAAACAGTTGTTCTTCTCTATGATTAGGGGACTGGCAGCTGCTTCTGTGTGTGTGCCTTCGAGTCAGTTGTTACTCCTGAAGACTGCCTTCATAACTTTATGTACCTTCCTTGGCAACATTTTTAGAAGTGGCTTGTGGCAGCCTCCATCCTAGGGCTGAGAAAGAGTGACTGGCCCACAGTCACACACAACTGGCTTCATGCTTAAAGTAGGACCGGACTTAAAGCCTCACTGATTAAAGGTCAGTGCCTTTAATTGTTACACCAAAATGGATCTCACTAACTGGTTCAGCTGCCCTAGACTTTGTATTTGCATAATACATCATGGTAATGCCACTGATAGATCCTTATTAAAATCCATGGAAGATATTGGTCATCCCCACATTTTAATACCACTAATTAATCATCTCATGCAGTGGTTCTCAACCTTTTTAATGCCGCGACCCCCAACCGGTCGTAAGTCGTGGACTAAACTGGTCGTAAGTCGAGGACTAAACCGGTCGTAAGTCGAGGACTAAACCGGTCATAAGTCGAGGACTACCAAAACGGTCGTAAGTCGAGGACTTTCCCTGCCCGGGAGCGCCGCGCATGCGTGGTTCTGCCCCCTGCGCCGGCCGAGGCGTAGCTGGCAAGCGGCAGAGACAGAGTAGGCCGACCACCAGCTGGCCCAGCCCAAGGGAGGTAAGGCACCCGCCGGAAAAGGGGGAAAAATGGCGGACAGCCTTGCTTGGCGACCCCCGTGAAATGGTCGATCGACCCCAAATGGGGTCGCGACCCATAGGTTGAGAACCGCTGATCTAATGGGTCATATATTTTCTCTAATCCTATCTTTCATGATATAGTGCTCTTCAGACATGTTAGACTTCTAGTATACTCTTTGATCATGCTGGCTTAGAATTTTTGCAACTGAAATCGAACATATCTGAAGAGATACAGATTAGGGAAAGTTGCTTTAGCCTATTCTAAATCTCTTGCAAATCAGTTGAAATAGGATAACAAATATTCTCTTGCCAGTTCACATTTAATTGAGCTGTATTTCTCATTTTATTGCCTAAACTTGCACTGCTGTACATAAATGCTTGGAGAGTTCCAAATTACCAGCAGGATTACAGGATACAGCTATACTTTGTTTTTCTTCTATTATTTAAATATCTGTATGTTTACTATATTTAAGGTTTGGAGCCTCAGTTATCTGGAACTGAATGTATCTCATTTGTTTGTTTGCTCTTGTTTGTCATATAAACAGTATGAAGTGGGCCTCCGCAGAGCACATACATAATTGCTTCTATCTGACCATCTCTTTCTCTTGATCACTTCATGATGTCAATTGACATAAATATCTGAAGGGTAATTTTGTAAGCAGCCTAGTAAGTTTATTAATCACGGCACATTCAGCATGCCAGGATTTCAGAAAGAAGGTAGAGGAAAAAAGGATGAGATGCAAAGTATATAGCAAGGAAAAAAAATGTTCTGGAGAAGAGCTTTGAGTGCAAACTGGATATTGATTAATTGTTATTGAGAATCAATTGTACTTTGCAAATTTGTTTTTTTAGACTGGAACACAGGCTTTACTAATGTTTTGGATTCACTGCTGTGCTGACTTCTTCACATCTAATAGTTGCTCTGTAGTCGCATATCAATGTACGGTATGTGTTATAGTATCCACTGTGTTTATAATACAAATAACCATCACACTTCATTGCCTCATGCTGCAATTATAGGAAATGAAAGGGGACTTTGAAAGATCAGATAAGCTTTATATTTGATGTTTCTAGTGGATGTATTCAAGCCACAAGTGTAATGCTATAACAGCAGTTATCTGGGAAATAATGCAGACCATTTAAGGTTCCTTTATTTAAAAAAAAACGTTCAGTAGATGCATGTGTACTTTCAGGTTTCTAAGAAAGCCTTGTTATTCATAATTGCATAACTCTGATGGTGCATACTGAATATTAGCCCAAAACATGCTTCCTCCCAGGCTCAACTCAAAGGTGAAGATGGGGGGGGGGGAGGAAGAATGTGGAAACACTGGCCCAACATGTTTGAGGATGCTCCCCATATGACTTATATTTGATTTGAATACTCATATCTTGGGAAATGCTTAGAAGAGTCAGTAAGAAACAAAAAAGAGGTCTGGAAAATAATTTTTTGATGCCACATTTGTGAGCCAGACATCGCATTACCAACATAGAAAAATAAAAAAACTAATTAATTTTGCTTTAATGTGTATATATTTTTAACTACAGTAAATAGGAAATTTATAATTTCAGAGAAAGTGAGAGATTGCAACAAAACAAACACATTTTCCTTTTGCATTCTATGCGGTTATTGCACAATATTTGATGTTTCTTCACAGTCAGCAGCGCCAGTAAACATTGCCTCATATTCATTGGTCTCAGTTATAATGTAACTATAGTTTCTTTTGGTTCACTTTTGGTAAATGTCCATTAAAGTACAAGTAGTACTCGGTTTTGGAAGTGAAAATTAAAATGGTATTTCCACATAGGCATTTCCTGATTTTATGTAACAGGAAAAAATAAAGGAAAATACTCATCAGAGACCCCCTCCCTTTGCTGTAACGATCAAAGTTTTTCTATGAGCACATAGGAGCTATTCAGCAGGCATCTTATCTTGTCCCTCACCCTCTAAACTAGTGTTTCTCAATCTTGGCAACTTTAAAATGTGTGCACTTCAACTCCCAGAATTCCCCAGTCACCCTGATCTGACACTTATCATCCATGTGTGACTGGGGCTGGGATGCAGTCTCTTTCAGAAATATATCTGACTGGAAATGGTCAGTCTATCCTTGATCCTTCTGTCATGATCATGAACTGACAGCTATGAGCTTCTCCTGGACTATATCCCTCACAGGGAGGCGAGATATATTACCAGAATAACAGAATGATAGAGTTGGAAGGGACTATTTTAGACAAATGGTTGTCCAATCTCTTCTTTAAAACTTTCTGTGTTGGAGCATTAACAACTTCTAGAGACAAGTTGTTCCACTGATTAATTGTTCTCACTGTTAGGAAATCTTTCCTTAGTTCTAGGTTGTTTCTCTCCTTGATTAGTTTCCATCCATTGCTTCTTATCCTGCCTTCAGATGTTTTCGAGAACAAGTTGACCCCCTTTTGTCTATGGCAACCCCTTAGATATTGGAACACTGCTATCATGTCACCCCTAGTCCTTTTCATTAAACTAGACACACCCAATTCCTGCAACTGTTCTTTATATGTTTTAGCCTCCAGTCCCCTAATCATCTTTGTTGCTCTTCTCTGCACCTATTAGATCAATCTGCCCCTGGTGATTGATGGATCCTGATGATTTTAGATAGGATTGTGCCCCAGCAGTGTCTTTACCCATGGTATACAGAAGAACTGAGAATGATGAAAGAGACCATGATATTAATATCTGGCAGTAGCATTACAGGGGTAGTGCATCCATTCTCAATTTTCTTGACCTCTCAGCGACTTTCAATAACATCAACCATGGAATCCTTCTTGAGCAACTCCAGTGGTTGGAAGAGGGTGCACTCCTGCTTCACTTCCTTCCTCTGAGACCATTTTCAGTTCATGTTGATTGGTAGTGAGAGGTCAGATCAAGGGTCCTACAGAGGTCAGTGCTTTCTCTGCTCCTGTTTAACATCTACATGAAACTGCTGGATAAGATCATCCATCATCATGGGGTGAAATAGTGTTTTATGGGTTTTGTATTGTGGATTTGTTGTATTGTAAGATGTGCAGGTTCACTGTGTGTCAACTGAATGGTTGTATACATTTCTAAAATAAAGAAATATATTTGGGGAGTTGAAGCCCACACATCTTAAAGTTGTAAGGTCAAGAACCATTGCTCTAAACAATACCAAAATTCTGAGTTTTCAAGCAGGAAGATTTTACTTATTAGTGCAGGAATCCTGAAAAGCTTCAATATACTTTGCTTTTCTAACCTGCACCAAGTGGTATTACAACTGCATAAAACGATACTTACATTCATACATAAAGATACAGATCAGATTTTTAAAAGCCATAAGACCAACAGCAAAACAATTTTGTTATCTGGATTCTGTATAAAGATAGCAATTTCAGAGGAAAACTACAGAGTGCTGTAAAAGCAACTTTAAACTGCTTATATAATAAGGACTTTTCATTTTTGTTTTTGCAAAATGAATTGCTTAGAACACAAATTCTTATTTCATAAGAAAGAGGGCAACACTATTTTACAATTATTTTAAAAACCTTGCTCAACAATGCCAAATAGTCACTGATTTTCAAGGAGTTTGGGAAGCCTTCACCCTTGCTAGTCTGATTCTACAAAATGAAGAACAGTGTATGGTTACAGCTTAATTTTATTAGTCAACTGTTGCCACAAGATTTTTTGAACTACGCAAAGTTGCAAAATCAGCCATGCACTGGAAGTATATAATATATTCATAAAACTATATCCAGATTACTAACATAATCCAGCAGCAAAAGTGTTTACTGAACCAATATATATACATATACATATACATATACATATATATATATATACATATATCACTAAGATTTTGATGCAAAGATCATCAGAAAGAACTCTGTCTCTTGATATCTATTGTACTAAGACTACAGAGAATACTGTAAGTCGAGCAAACAGCAAAAACAAAGTACAAGAATTATTCACCTGTAATGAAGCATTCCTGGAAATGCATTTGCCCTTTTTAAAGGAAGAAATAAAAATGTTAAAATTAGCAGTATGAATTGATTTGCCAGCTGAAAATGTGATTTAAGAATATAATTTCTAAATTGAGAGAAATGAAAAAATTGCAAGTCAAAGTAGCAGAAGGCTGCGTCCTGGAGGTTCAACTAAATGAAGTTACTAGCCCTGCAGTATAATGAGCCAATCTGTCTTCAGAAGGGCCTTGTTTGGTTACCAAAGTGAATATAATTCAATGGAGGAGTATTGATTACACTGACATCCTGACCGGGTGGCAGGTTAATCGAGAAAGGCAGGCGATACCATTTTCCAAAGCAGCATTAAAAGATCTACTTAGCGGACACAGAATATACAACCCGTCTCATTTAAGTGTTGAATCAGGTTATCATTCGAGATAGCGAGCAACTTTTGCAATCATAACGATAACGTTAATGATCATTTTATTTCTGCTGTCAGGGCCGACGGGAAGGAAAAAAACGACCCAGGAGCTCCCGCCTCAAGCTTGTTTGATCGATCCCTGTTCGAGGCAAACTTTTCCTCCCCACGATGCAAAACCGAGCAGGTTCTCTTGCACGAAAGACAACACACCCCAGGCTGCCTCGACCGCCATACCCACGCTCGGCGACTGCCCATTGCAAGCGGTTCATGTAGCAGATGAAGGCGTGTATGGTTCTCCGCCCGTATTTGGAGGCGGGAGTGAGACCAGAGAGGCTGGAGCGGCCGCTTGGGATATTTTCAGCTCCCGTTCCTATCCTCCCTTCCCCCCCCCCCCCGCTTCGCTCCCCTGTGATGTCAGGTCTACAATATGACTACACATCGCCCGGCGTGTTTTTGAACAATCTGGGAGCAGGGAAAAGAAAGAGGGAGGCTGACTCTCCCCTTCGGCCCCGGTCTCTCTCTCTCTGGCTCACCATTGGGCAATTACGTCAATGTCAGCTGCCTTCCCTTTCTTCCTCCTTCGCCCCCCCCCTCCGCTCCGCCAAGTTATGCAATATCCAGCGCATACATCTTACTGTACCCCACACACCGCTCCAACAGGGCGGAGAAAGTGTAAAAGGGAGGGGAGGGGAGGGAAGGCGGGGGAGCGGGGCTCGATTCAAGTCTGGTCCCGCCCTTGTCGCTTCCCTGCGGGAGGCCTCCATTGGCTGCTCCCCGAGAAGCGCCGAGCTCTGATTGGCACCGCGCAACCGCCCGTCATTTTGCAAAGGCTGGCAGGAGAATTGTACGTTGTGAAGAGCGTACAGTATTGACCTACTAACACAGATCTCTCTCTAGCAAGCGGCGGCGGCGGCGGCGTTCGCAGAGTCGGCAAGAAGACCCAGTTACCGCTCCCTGACGTACTCGCTCCCTCCTCCTCCTCCTCCCCCTCCTCCTCCTCACCCGCGAACTGCTTCTGACTGCTTCCAGCAGAGGCAGCGGCGCTCCCATTGATCAGGGGTCTTCCAGAAGATCTCCCCTGAGCCTTTCCAGCTCCTCACGCCTGGGCACCGAGTCAGCCCGCTCGCCCCCCAAAGTGGCAACTTCTGAAGAACGCGGTCAGATGCCAGAAGGAGCTTCTGGGGTGACGGACAGCCTGTCCCACCGCGTTAAAGGAGACCGCTAAAATATAGATGTGCAGGTATCTATCTATCTATCTATCTATCTATCTATCTATCTATCTATCTATCTATCTATCTATCTATCTATCTATCTATCTATCTATCTATCTATCTATCTANTTTTACAGCCTTTGGCATGCCAGCGCGGGACTTCGCCACCTTAAGATGCTTGCAGGCGCCCCTGGGTTCACGGGTCTCCGACCCTGGAGCGTGGCTTTCTGGCCCGTGGGGCTTTTTCTCTTTTTTCTTTCTCTGTGGCGGTCTTGTTGTTGCGTAACGTAGCTCTTGTGTGAGATAAATTGGTGGTTTGGAGGAGCGAAGACGTTAGGCAAGCTTGAGGCCGGTTGATACTGAGCAATCCCGGCAGAACTGGAGAAGGCTTCTTGTTTGAAGAGGGTTAGTGAAAGAATTGAACGCGAATGAGCTGCTATTCGGCGATATCGGGGATGGGGAGGCGCTGATATGAAAAACTGAAAAAGCTGCCTCTGTTTTTTTGGACTTCTTTTCTAGGCTCACGTTTTAGCTGTATGAATGTCTTAACAGCCAAAGGGGGGAGGTTGGTGCGACTTGTTATTTCATACATTGCATAATCCGTCCATGGTGAACTATTGGCAAGCGAGGGGACGAGAACGTGCAGTGCTCGGAGAATTTTCGCTTAGCGCTGTGGAATTCTGTCTCTCGTTACACATTTCATCTCTTCAGGATATTTTACAGAAAACGTGTGTAAGAAATGATACAGAAACTTTCAAGTAGGTGTCCACTGTGGTCCTCGAGAACCCTTTAAAAGAAAAAGCCTTACGTTCCAGAATTCACTTTTAAAACAACTACAAAAGGAATACACACGTAACAAATCGCCTCTCTTCCAAGCGGTTCTTTTTTTTTAAAGCTTGTGTGTGTGTGTATTGGCTGCTGCCGTTTGCTCTCTATTGGCAACCGGTTTTCAGGCAATGCGTTTCTTTGATCGTTCCTGGAAACGTTGCATTATGTAACCACCAAATTTGCTGGCAGTGAGGCTGGGAAGTTAATTACGTGATTTTTATAAATCTTCCCGTGAAGAAACTACAACAATTCACTCCCGAGTTTTTTTTGTGTGTTTTTTTTAAAGAAGGCGTTAGACTAAGAGATGTCCAAATTCCTTACCCCACCCCATCCCATCCCACCCCACCCCCCCAAGTCCCGCCTCGCCCCTTTGGAAAAGTAGATCGGTGGTTAAATGGAGCGACAACTCGGCTTGTTGAATATGTGCCACGTCCCTTAAAAAATGAGAATTGCGCACGACTATATTTAGCTCCATCACACTGAAGCAATTGTAGCTTCCTGGGCTATTTCTGGTTTTTTCTCCGGAGCTGTGCAAATAGGCGTTCAAGGACGTTTGCTCGCGTTTTGAACTCCACGCCTTCGGAGACGTTCTGATAAGACTGGTATTTTTAGGAAGGCATCTCGCACAGACATCAAGTGGTTTTGGTAGGTGTCAGCTTTCGTGCATGATCTTCCACCCCTCCCCCGCCGCCGCCACCACCACCACCCCGGCAAAAACAGACCTATTAGGAGATCATTACGCGTTTCGGGAAAAGTGAATGTCTCGTATCTCATTGCCCCCCCCTGCAGCTTGTATTGAAGAAACGAGACCGTGCTGACATGGGAGACGAGGGGGCAGCCGTTAGCTTCAGCCTGCTGCGATCATCTATGTCACTTGGTCAGAAGCCCGCCGTGCAACCGCAACGTAAGATGCTCTCGCAGAAAATCTCCCTCTAGTTTTTTTTTTTCCTTGGCCAAGGGGGAAGGCTCCCGACTGTTGTTTTTTTTTTTTTTTTTTGCAGCAATTACATTTAAAAAACGGCCCGTTCCTTAAGAAACCCTTAAACGGTTCCGAGGGAGGGCGTGGAATCAAATTTGAACATCTTTTTTTTTTAAATGTTTCCTGCTGGCTCTTCTTAGCGCGCGAGAGAGTTGAGGAGGAGGGGGCGTTGCCGACATTCCCAGCTTTCTCCCGGGTTTTAAAAGCGAGGCTGCTCTGGGGGCCGTTCACTAGCCCGCTCTGGCCTTTGCCATGCGGGCTAGTGAGGAAAGGAGGAGCGAGGCGGCGCCGGACTGGGGCCTCTCTTCCTGGGTGCCGGAATGGGCGCCCGGGTGAGCGTGGCTCTCGCGCCCCCGGGGCGGAGGGCGGCGACGGCGACGGCGGCCGCGGCGACTGGTGGGCGAGCCGGAGGACTCGCAGCAGCCCTTAAGGCGTTGGTTGTTATGACTGGGCGAGAAGCGCGCGCGCTGGAAGGGGCTGGCTGGAGGGCGCTGCCTCGGCGCCTCGCATTCCTTTGTTCTGCGGAGGGGGCGGGTGGGGGAGAAAGGCGGCAGGCAGCGCTCCAGCGAGGCAGAGGCGGGGGGGGGGAGAGACGAGGAGAGCGCAAGGCCTGCTGGCTCGGGCAGGAGTAAATAAAGCTTGGATAACAGTTGTTTTGTACTGACGGAGCGAGAGCAGAACAAGCTGGCCGGAGGGAGGGATGCGTCTCCAGTCACGTAGTGTGTGTACTCGCGCTGCTCAACGCGGGGAACGAAAGGCGGGAGAGAAGGGTGGGCAGGGAGCTCCTCCCTGCCCTCCCTCTCCCGGCTCCTTCTTGCCTTGGAAATGGAACTGGGTTAAGCCAGCCGAGAGCGCGCGCTTTTTCCCTCCCCAGCCGGCCTGAGGGACCCTGCCCCCTTTTGTGCCTTTTGCCTTGCCGGAAGGTCGCCCAGGCCCTCAGCCGACTTGCCCTGGAGTCTGCGTCTCCTTGGAAGTCCAATACCTCTGGAAATCTCCACGTTGGAGAAGTCTGTGGCAATCATTTGGATGAAGGGTGGGCTGGGCTAGGTCTTGGCATGTTTGAATGCAGCGAAGCACGGTTTAAAAAGCCTGGGATAACTCATGATTAACAAAAGAAAAGAAAAATCCTAGCATGTTTGTACATCCTGCACCTGGAAAAGCCAGAACAGATAACTAAAAGGATAATACAACTGACGTTTCCAGAATAGAATTAAATCACCACCAATTTTAGTTATCTGTTCTGGCTTTTCCAGGTGCAGGATGTACATACATGCTAGGATTTTTCTTTTCTTTTGTTAATCATGAGTTAATTGTTGCCTTCCTTCTAATATTATCTACAAGGAAAATAAGATTTGCCAGCTAGTTTATTTTTGTTCAGAAGTAAATCAAACTGCAGTCCTATTTTACAAGTCAGTTTCTCCCACTTGCCAAAATTTTGTGTGGGGTCACAAGTCCTGCTTGCTGGATTTTGATGCCAAAGTCCAGGAAATTTGGATTGGCTTCCATTCTGCTGATGAACTTCTTGGATCTTATTATATGAACTTCTGGCAATTTTTTAACATTGAATTTCCCAGTTTTGTCAAAACCCGGTAGTGTTGGTAGATATTACATATTTCAGATATGCAGATATTTGCCTTTACCTGATCCACTGTTCACCTAAACTGAGAGGTTATCTTCACATGTACACTTGATTGTACATGTGCGAGTCCCAATCTAAACAAAATGTTAATTAAGCTTTTAGGACAAACTTTTTTGATGTTTTGGAATGGTAAAAATGTAAATTTCTCAGCATCGTGGTTAATGTTTGTATATTGTTCAAAGAACTGTTCTCTCCCCAGTTGCTCCTACCTGCCTTACTCAATCTGGCTTAGGACATGCTTTATGGGCATTGTTGACTAGGGAATGTTGGCTTACAATGTTCCATGCACATGCCCTTTGGAATATCATTCCCCAAGACTTGTTCTGGGCCTGTTTATAAGGCCTAAAAACTTGACTTTGTGGACCAGGTCATGGGTTAGAGCCCATCTCTTGGTTGTGTGGATGATGTCTATGTCAGAAACCAGGCTGTGCAAACAAGTAAAACCCCATTCACAAGATGCAGGCAGCACACAAAACCATGTCCCTTCCAGTCTCTCCACAGAGCAGGTCTCTGGTGTCCAAAAGGTTGGAGACCATTGGGTTAAATTATGCCGAGCTACTAGGTGTTCTATTTTTGATTTTTTTATATTGTATATTTTATGCATTTTGTTTTATTGTAAGCTGCCTAAAGTCACATAAAAGTGAGATTGGTAGCCATATAAATCAAATAAACAAAAAGATTGTAGAATAAACTCACACATAGTTGTATTTCAAATATGTACAAAAATATGGAACTTCCACAGTTAGCAAACATATATCATATAGGTTTGCTTCTATTGGTGCAAGAAAGCCTTGGCTTATAATTTTGTAATGCTTCATGGACTCTTACAAAAGCAATATAGATAAAAAAAAATACCAGGACCTTAGACAAGGGGAGCTTAGGGCCCAAATGTGCCATAAATATTTTGGGTGGAGAGGGAGCACATGAGCAGCTCTTTCCCACCTGCCTAGACTTTGATATATAAATGGCAGTATACATCTTAATCAGTGCTTTTTGAACATTTTACAGTAATAGGAACACCTCATCATAATCTCTTATTTTTCATTTATTTTTTTGTTTCCACTGAGATAATACGTACAAAATTATAGTTTCCTCTTTGAAAATATCTTATACTGCCCTGTTTTCTTATGATGGACTAGCTGATCAAGAAAACAATCTCCCACCAAAGTTGCTAAATTTTATTACGTAATTTAGAATCAACATAAAGGAATATCAGATGGAATTGGTCATCCTCACTATACTATCACTTGACAAATATGTATAGACAAATCTTAATCATTGACTTATCTAGCATTATGGGTCATGCTTATAGATTATGTAGTTAAATATACTTCTTAGTCATAACACTGCACAGTCCTACATACATCTACATGAAGTAAACCTCACTACTGCCTTAAATGGTTAGCAGATGGCAATTGTAGTCCCACATATGGAGAGGAAAAAATAACTGCTATTGTACTGCATTGAGTCAGCAAAATCAATTGCCTGGCTTGCTGATTGACATGGTTTGTTTAGGACGATTTATATAAAGTGTGTGATAGTGTAGCAATATAACATAAGATTAAATAGCAAATTGAACTAAAGGACTTTGGATTTGAAAGTCTAAACTGAGAATAATGACATTGAAGTTGAGTGTGAAAAATGTGCCCATATATTTTATAGAGAAATTAAAACAATTAGCCCCATTGAAAATTTATGTAATTAAAATAGTTCAATACTATATTTCATGATGTCAGATTTTAGGCATTAAAATAAATATAACTCTCTAATCAAAAACAAAACACAAACGAGATATATCATTAAAAATAAAAACCTAGCAGTGCATGTTATAAAAATAGCTGCATTACATTAGTATCACCAACTTAGTAAAAGAATTTCTTTCAAGTTAAATCATAATTTAAAATACTTATACAATTATGCATGAGCATCATTGTGTTTCTGAAGATTTGTTGAATATGCTTAACTATATTTCAGTCAGTGGGATTTACTCAGACTATTTAGTTCTATATTAAATTTGTGTTTCCTTCTATAATAATGAATTTGAGAAACATAATTCATGAACAAGTTATAGTCCTGTTATGTACACTTTTATAACCATATATATGCCTTTCATATTAGCTAGAAATCTGACATAGAACTTCATGGTAACATATTTGTTCCAATCACTCTTCCCCAACCAGCCTTTCTAATGCATTATACTGCAAGTATTATAACTCCCAATCAAACTGGCTGTAATGATGGGAATTATACCATAATACATTTGGAGGAATATTGGGAACACATTATGGTTGAATCATTCTTGAACCTCTTTTTTTCTGAGCTGAAAAGCATACAGAGCTTTAACTTCTTTTCCTTTATAGAACAGAGCTATTGTTTACTCAAAACTAATTTCCCATTCCTAGCAATTTTATTAAAGAACTAATCAGAATATATATGAACCCACTTCTCTGTTTCAGGGGCTCTGCTGCTACTCTGAAGTTCTCTATCTTTTAAAAAATGAACATAAAATTACTGTTGTTTCATTCTTAGTTCATAACATTCTATTACCCAGCTCAAAAATCTCAGTATATTCCTGAATACTTACATTTGGTCACAGCATCTGATTGTCTATTGGTGAAATATGATTGTAAATATTTATTTTGCTCAAGAGGAATTGGTAGTTATGATATCAGGTGTAAATAAATTATTTGCAAGCCTGAAACATTCTATTATATATTCCGCCCTGATATTTTTTTTATCATGTTCTTGCATATAGCACGTGTGTAAGAAAATTACCAGGCAATAAGGTATAACTGGGAAAAAAAACTTCAGTTCCAGGTTTAAGGGCAGCTTTACATCTATTACGAGATAGGAACAATAGCAGTCTTCGATTACCAGGGAGAAACAAATTATTGTTCAAAGTGATAGTGAGTTCCATAAGTTGACTAATCTGTCAACAGCTTTCTCAATAGTTATTCTATCTTTTCAATTTTAATTAAT
The DNA here is from genome assembly GCF_001527695.2 of Protobothrops mucrosquamatus. Taxonomy (NCBI): domain Eukaryota; kingdom Metazoa; phylum Chordata; class Lepidosauria; order Squamata; family Viperidae; genus Protobothrops; species Protobothrops mucrosquamatus. Next base: position 19,169 of record NW_015390692.1, on the reverse strand, counting down.
AAATATTTAACCATTCTTCAAGGAATTGGTTTTTACAATCTTCATTTGTTTTTACAGATTCAGTTTTTTATTATAATTTTTTTTGAAGCAATAGTTTTAAGTTTACTATCTCCCTGTGTGTAATGTGAGGCTACTCTTGCTTCTTGCTGTTTATGTTTGGCTGCGAAGAAAAACAGTGCTAGCAGTTAATGTACAATCTCTATAAGATATCAATCACTTTCCGTTGCTCATATCTTGAAACAAACCATATAACTTTAGTTTGTTTCAAACTGGGCTAATTTTTCTTAAGATTGTTCAAACTTCGCTTATGTAATAATATCCTTTTCCCGGATGGTACTTGTTGCATTACTTTCTTGATCTCTGGTTATTATAACATCAGAATGATGCAATAATCTGAACATAAAACTGCTTTGTTTTAGGATTATTACATATTATTAAGCAACAGATGTGACTCATAAGCACAATAGATTCTTGTAGATGATCTTGCTAGGATATGCAGCATTTTATGACAGACTAGCCCTGTGTGTTTATAGCAAAACTCAAAATTATTTTCAATCTGTTTAAACCTTGAAGAGTCCTTGGTACTCTCTGAGCTTGGTTGTTTTCTTGCAGACATTTCATTACCAAACTAGGTAACATCATCAATGCCAGAAAAATGGGAGAAATCTGTGTGTAGATATATTTCCACCAAAGAACAACTATTCTTTCTGCACAAATGCCTATGATAGCATGCCCTACTTACCAGTGTCAGATACACATCTCCCAATAAACTGCACAGACAACTAGCACTCATAATATTACCTAGTTTGGTAGTGAAACATCTACAAGAAAACAACTAAAGCTTAGAGAGCGCCAAGGACCCTGCAGTTCAACCCGGAGTTACAGATATTCTCTTCTATCAGTTGTTTGGCAGAAACATTTGACATGCTATGTTTGCTCATGAAATTATATTTATTCAAATTTGGAATAGATAAAAGATTCTTTATATATTTTTATTGCTCCATTTTATTGGGATTAATATATAGTCAGAAATCTCTATTTTTCTAAACTGTTGTGGTATTGGTGATTGACCAAATCGACTATATATTTATGGTTAATATTGCTGTTATATAACAGACCTTTGAACTGACCCTTTTACACAGTTTTACAGTAGTCTTTAAAGGAATTTTCATGCTAGAAGTTCATTGTAATTAAAATTGGAATACATTCTTGCTTAATGTAGAATTTTTTAGTCTCTATAGCCTCATACTGCATGAGAGAATTATTTCTGGAAATTTTAAGTAATAAACGTGTAGATGATGTTACTTTATCATTTTTTTCTCACTGTGATCTGTAATTGGACTTACTTTCCATCTCTGGAAGGACTTTAATCTCTACCATGACAAAGAAAAACAAGTATGTCAAAGTGTGACTCACACTGCTGGGACTAATAATGTGTAAACCTTTGTGTGATTTCTGTTAGGATGTATGTCTCATCTATGCTAAAATAACTTTTAAAACAGGAAAGTGTATTGACTCGGACATGAATTCTTTTCATACAAGTTCAATCAGTTTCAGATCTATTTAAAAGCAGGTACCATTAGAAAAATCAGCCATACAAGTTTTTCATTTACTGTAAATAATTCTTTGCTTTTTTAAAGCTACAAGTCCTGTCTAAATTAATTGCTCCCCATAAATAGCAGTCTGTATACAATGCAGGATAGGCTTTCTGAAGTTTTGTTCTAATGGCTTTCATTAGTAACTATTGTGCATTTTACTTTTATTATTCAGTATAGAAATATTGTTAAATATGATTTTTCCATTGTATTGTTATCACAAATTAACTTCATTAATATTGATAAAATTAAGATTTTTGCTTAGAGACATTGGTGTTCTCACAAAAATTCATAGAACTGATGTCTTGGAACTGGAAGATGCATTTTGTAGGTATAATTCACCCCAAATAGTTCCAAATTAGACTTTGGCTAAAAGTAACGTTGAATCAGCCAGATTTGCCACTTGCCTTATTCCATTTTATAGATCAGATCAGTAGATGATTTTAAAAACGCTGATGTGTATTTGTATTACCAATAACCAAAATAGGGGATTGCATTATTTTAAATTGTTAAAAAGATACACAATTTTTTGTGAGCTAACGTAATAAGTTGCTTTTACTGACACAGGTGGCTATATAAGTGTGGTTAGTAAAATTAAAAAATAGCAATAATAGAGCTTTTTGTCAAAGGAAGTTCTCAAAAAAGAATATCCTTACGTATTTAAATTGAACCAAAAATAGACACCTCAGTCTTATTACAGGCTTGTCATAAAGCATGTTTATGTGTTCACTAAGGAAGACTTCAGCTTTGAATATAGCAACACTGAAAGCAATGTAATTGTTTGGTTTATGCCAAATATTAGAAGGCAAGCAAGTTGGACCTGATAGGGCGGTATATAAATTCAATAAATAATAAATAATAATAATAATAATAATAATTGGACCGAGACTACTTGAAAATTCCAGGGCCACTTGTTAGACTGAGAATTTGGAAAAGCATCCTGGAAAAATCAGAGGCAAACCATTTCTGTAACAAGGCCAATAAAACTTCATAGCTGCAGTCACCAAAGATCAATTTCAACTCAAGAGCATTTTTAATATTTAATTAAGAGAGATCATCAATTGTTACTTGTTTATATCATTTATCAGTACTTCATTTACCAGTTGTTACTTTTATATAACTGAAATTATGAGATAAGTGTCTGATATAGTATTTTAATCATAGTCTTGACAGAAATGTATTTAAATAAATACTCATTGTTAGTGTAATTAGTAAGAAAATGTATTTGTAGATGAGATTCAGAACTCTATTATCCTTTTGCCTATTTTTGGGACAGGGGAGGTAAACAGAAGAGAAGTGTTTATTATTGAACATTTTATAAAATTTTGTGAAGGATATTTTATAAAATTCTATGTATAGTTAAATAATTATAAATATTGGAAAATAATACCAGAAAAAACACTGATATCTGTGCATGTGTAAAGTAAATAATATATTTTTAATTCTAACCCTAATTCCATAAATTATATAAAATTGCCTTTTAAGCCAATACTAAATTTTACATTGTGATGTATTTGTGTTCCTTTTCTTTTTCTTTTGTTTTTAAAGATCTAACATCTAATTATTGTACATTCGCTTTAGATTAATTATGACCGAGTTTTCTAAATTAATGCACACATAGATAGTTAGCACAATCTTATACATTACTACTCAGGGAAAAAAAAACTTTTAAAGCTGAATGGAATCTGTTTCTATGTACAGAATTACAGTATAAGCTGAAGACTCTTCAATTGAAGGGGAAAAGATCAAAGGTGAACTTACTAATGTTAGCTGTCAGTGTAACATTGACTATGCACACTATTAATCAAGCATGCTACCATTCACACAAGTTTTTTCATTGTACTTCTGTTATACAGTAGTTTAAATCCATGATGGAGGCTTATTCAACATTTCAGAGCAGATTGGGAGGGAGTTAATGCCAATGAGTTGAAGGGACAAGGTAAAGGCTGCTGATGTAGTAGGGTGGACCAGTGAAATGACACCCTTCAGTCCAATCCCATTACTAAAACAGAGGTTTAAGTGAATTAGGTGGTGCATACTCCCAGAAAACCTGGTTATTGAGTTGCAGCATTATAATTTGTGTTAGTTACCTTTGAGGAGGAGAACTCTTAATAGCTGAGTAGTAGAATAGATTATAGCTTTGTATTTGAGTAAAACAGAAATACTGTACTGCAAAATTGCATGTAATCTTTTTTTAAAGACTGGAAATAGTTTTCTCCTTGCTTGCTTGTTAATGTAAATCTGTACCATTTTTCCATTGCAGCCTTATTTATTTATTTATATTTATATGGTCGTCCATCTCACAAAAACACGACTCTTCATTTTATGATACCAAGGCAATATCTATTTAGGTATTTATTATAACATTTATATAGCCACCCATCTCATTGAAAGGTGGCATACAACAATAGATAAAAACAAAAAAAATAAAAAGAGTGAATAGAAATGTAAAAGCAAATAATAAATACAAACCATAGTTAAGAGAGAATAAAAAATGCCCCCTGAACAGTGGAGCCATCTAGACAAGTCACCTTGGGAGTCCCAGAACTGACCAAATAACCAGATCTTGAGGGCCTTTCGGAATATCAAAGAATTGGGCCAAACTAATTTTGGAGGGAAGGATGTTCCTTAAGGCGGTCACCACCAGAGAAGGCTCTTCTGGAACCCACCAAATGTAGATCCCTAGGTGATTACACCTACAGCATGCCTTCTCTGTAAGGAATAATGGGGTGAGCTGATGTACTGTAATTGGGGAGAGGCAGTTCTTAAATAGCCTTATCCCGTATCATGAAGGGCTTTAAGGGTTAAAATCAGCACCTTGATTTGAACCAGAAGCAAACTAGCAATCAATGCACTATTAAGCACTGTTTTAGGAGCACACATAACTGCCTGCACTGCTCCATTCTGAACCAGATGGAGTTTCTGAATAATCTTCAATGGCAACCCCATGTAGACTGCATGGCAGTAGTCCAGTCTAGAGGTGACTAGGGCATTAGTGCCCTATACAAGATTTAACAACAAAAGCAATATACCGGACTGAACAAACAAAAAACCTCACAGGTGCAATACATGTAAAGAAATAATAAAATCAATTCTGAAATCAACCAGCAAGGAAATTGAATTTTAACTGAAGGCAATTTCATTTTCATGGGGAAGATATGCAACCACAGGATAACACAATGAAGTAGCTCTATGCTGTTTGAGCAGATGGATATATGAAGAAGTATTTCTTCAGATATTTGAGACTCAGGCTATGCAAGTTCTTAAAAAGGGGGGCTTCAGATGAATTGTTAAAGTAGCTGCAGCTTTCTCCAACATTTCACAGCTAGTTTGGAAGCTGCTCCTGGCTGTGTCATGATGCATCTGGGACTATACAGGTCGTCCTTGACTTACAACAGTTCATTTAGTGACTGCTCAAAGTTACAACGGCACTGAAAAAAGTGACTTATGACTGTTTTTTACAGTTACGACTTTTGCAGCATCCTATAGTTATGTGATCAAAATTCAGATGTTTGACAACTGGTTCATACTTATGACTGTTGTTGGGTCCACTTACCCATCTCATTTGAGATCATGTGATCACCTTTTTGGTCATGTGATCACCTTTTCTGACCTGACAAGCAAAGTCAATGGTTATCAACATGAACTGCAGTGATCCACTTAACAACTGTGGCAAGAAAGGTTGTAAAATGGGGAAAAACTCACTTAACAAACGTCTCACTTAACAGGAGAAATTTTGGGCTCCATTGTGGTCGTAAGTCGAGGACTACCTGTATTTGAGATTATATTGTACTATTTTTCTAGTCCAGTCTCCCAGTTAGAAATGAAGAATAATCTCACATACATGTGCTATAATTGCCTACAATTTAGAAGTTATACTTAAAATATCTATAGGATTTGAATCTGTGGTCTATGAACACTTAGGATTACAACACAAGTTGAGTAAACAAATTTCTGTCCCCAGAATAAAATATTCTATTCTTCCTTCTTTGCTTTGGAAGACCCAACAGTAGTTCATACAGAACATACAGGAGATGGGGTATATAGGTATATTGGAAGGGGAAATTGTCCACTTCCCATTTATCTTTTCATCTTTTGTAGGGATATATAGTTGGGATTTTATTTCACATTTATTTGAAATGAGAGAGAGGTATATTTTCAACAGCAGATAATTGAGGCAGTGGTCAATGGTAAAAAGTGAGGTAAAACTGCACTCTGGCAGGTACAGTGTTACAAACTAAGTCTTATCCCTTTTGTACATGTGTCAGTGTACACACATACAACAGAGGCAAGGCTAGGATCATAATATTGTGATTATATTATTACCTGCTCTTTTGCGTTCTGACTCAACTCCCAAGGATGCCTTATCAACATTGAACGATAATAAGATTAACATTTCATTTAATTACAAGCAATGATTATGTTGTGTTTCCAATCAGCAATCTTATTTATAAAGCAAGATATATTGTTTTGCTATCAAATAACTGATGGTAAGAGTAGGTCTGAAAGACATTAAAAATAAGAGGGCAGAAAATGTTTTTGGTTGTTGTTTTTGCTAATTTATATACTTGCTTGTAGAGGCAAGTATTTTTATGCTTTACCTCTCTTTATACCTCTCTTTAATTTAACACAGCTATATAAATATGCCCATAGGAAGGAAAGCAAATGGCAATTTCCTTCTTGGAGGAGAAAGATTAGAGCACCATGGGAATTGTCCAGTGGGAATATGTGATAACCCACTATCTGGACTGAATAACTGAATAACTTGCAAGTTGTTGGCAAAGTATCATAGCTGAGACAGGGTTTTCTTAAGCTGTTTTAAGTCAAGCTGGCAAAATGTTAAATGCAGATATGGCCATAATTTCATTTTACAGTTAATCAACTGAGACTAACAGCAGAAACCTACATAGAAATCAGACCCATTACATTTAAAGTTGTTTATTCCCAAATAGGATTGCAACTCTAGTTTTTTTTAAATCAAAGTCAAATTTTAATTTTAATTCAGAGCCAATAACCAAAACAGTTGATAACATGATTGTTTTAGGTATTTGTTGTATTCAGTGTCTACTAATTTAATTTAATTTTAAATGAGATTGTGATTTATTTATAGCTCTGGTTCTAAATATAACTAATGTTATGCCTGGAAAGAATTCTTGAAACTTATATTGTTTTTAGAAAGTTGAGAACAATGAAAATATGTTGTAAGAGCTGAATAATCATTAGCTCAAGGGTAAAAGTAATATAATTAAATATATGCATATAACATTGCCCTTCAAGGAGTAGAACTTGCTTGCTATTAAAAATACCAAGAATTAGACAAGCCCTTTAGCTGAAATTGTTATGTTTAGAACTAACTACTGTATATATTTAGTTTGCCCCATGACTGAGCATTCTGTAGCCTTGCAAGTATGACTAAAGGTTACAAAGTTAATAGAAACATTCCAGGTATTTTTCTGACAATGTTGGTCTTTAACACTCTGATTATTGTTTTAGAATAATACCTATTCTAGTCTATAAATCTTTAACTAGAAGGTAACACAAAGCTAGGCAGTTTGATGATCAACTGCAGTTATATCATTGCAAATTTATATTTGTTTATATTTCATACTTTTGAACCACCCATCTCCCTCAGAGATTTTATCACAGAGGTAAATAATTGAATAAAAATATGATGCCACTGTTCATTTCAGCAGTGACGGTTTTTGTAGTTACTGGCCAAACCAGGTAAATACAGCTTTTAGTATTTTCCCAACCTGACTGCATAGGCTTAGTTGAATACTAGCAGCTCTATTGTTTCATAGGCTTCCTTTTATCCTTCTGCAAATGAATACCTAAGTTTCATGATTGTGATGCAAACTCCAGGTGTAATAGGATAAAAATAGTAAATTGCATAACATTCCCCTTCATTGCCTCTTAACAAAAGATAATTTACCTTGAAAGCTCAATCAGGCTGAATAGGAGTCTTTCAGAAATTGTGTTTTTGAAGAAAACAGAAGCCATATCATTTATAACTATGGAATACGTAAAAAGTGGGGATGAAGCATTATGAACCTTTTCAATATTAAACTAGTTATTGCTGATTATTACATTGTTAAAATGACTTATACTTATAAAATGACAATTTTAGTAGCTCTTTGTCTTTAAAAATATCTTTCAAGACATGCAAGGTAGCATTTATAATTGGGTAGTAAATGGTTGTTCTGGAAGGCATTTGGGGATTGACCATAGATTGAATGTAGTTGTTACTTTTAAACTCATTATCTAAATTTTTAAATGTAAAGTTTATTCTTATTTCTGTCTTAATATCTGTAAACTTGCAGGGTCAATGAGAATTGAGGTAGTGGATAAATTGCATAAACAAACAAAGACTGTGAAATTAACCATAGAGGAAATGGTAGAATTTGAAATAAAATAATTGGTGGAATTATAGTTCACTAATTTATATATATAACACACACACACACACATGTATCATATTTTTCAGTAACATTACAAATAAAAGTAGTAAAATTGACTTGATTTGCTATTATCATCAGATGAAGTTCTAGCTGATATATACACAAAGAAATTGAAAGAGATCCAAGGTTTGACTTTGATATTGTGCCATAACAAACTATACAATATGGACGCCTATAAAGCTAATGGAATCTTGCAGAGTTTTAGTAGGTTTTTAAAATAGTAACTCTTTGAAAATACACAATGTGAGAAAAAAAACCCACTTTAACTTTGTGGTTAGTGTAAATATTGAATTTGTTACCAGAAGATTTATCTTATTTTAACCACAAGAATGCTTTTCATATTGTCAGAGGAAATGGTACTTTGTTTACCATTTCCTTCATTCAGTTCAATTTTATTTATTTACTGTAACAAAAGGGAACCTCAGTTTTTGAAAGAAGTGGAATACATGTTTCTTTATTAGCATAATGCTGCTTATGAGATTGTGTTCATTTTAAATTACTAACTATTGCATACTTCCATACCTGACATTGAACTATTTTTTGCATTGGAAGGGATGAATAACTTGCCATACCAAATGCTAAAAATATGTAGGGCTGCCCTTGGAAGCACAGGCAGCTAGGCATTTGTGTATAATGCCTCACCATAGCTGTATATCATCTCTGTTAAAATAGCTATACTTGCTGCTGATTTTCCATTGAACTAAGTTTAAGATATTGGTGTTAACTTATACTGCCTTAAAAACGTGAGGTCAGGATAATTCAAAGAACTCTTCAGTGGAGCCCCTCTTGGTTATTCCATATCAAGAATAACCAATGAGGAAGAATGCCTATTCTGCCACGGTCTCAATTCTGTGGAATGTTATATATTAGACCAGGCATGTCAAACTGCTGGCCCACAGGCTGAATGCGTCACACTGAAACCGCATCCATCCTATTGCCAGCAGTGGAGAAAAAGTCCCGATACATCGCGTGATGTCACATGACGTTGCAAGTTTGACATGCCTGTATTAGACCAATCAGTCTAACATCAATATCTGGGAAGATCCTGGAAAAGATAATCAAAAAACAGATCTGCGAACAACTAGAAGCAAACAAAGTTATAATGGTAGCCAGCACAGGTTTGTTAAAAACAGATCATGCCAAATCAATCTTATTTCATTCTTTGATAAAGTGACCAAATCGGTAGACCAGCAAAACACTGTGGACATAGTATATTTAGATTTCAGTAAGGCATTTGACAAAGTAGACCACAATCTACTGCTTGGTAAGCTAAAAAAAAGGTGGAATAGACAACATCACCACCAGATGGATTTGTAGCTGGCTGACAAACTGTACTCAACAAGTAGGCCTCAATGGTACTACATACACTTGGAGAGAAGTAAACAGTGGGATACCACAAGGCTCCGTCTTAGGCCCAATACTCTTCAATATCTTCATTAATGACTTAGATGAGGGAATAGAAGGGGAACTCATAAAATTTGCAGATGACACTAAACTGGCAGGAATAGCCAATAGTCCAAAAGACAAGCTTAGGATCCAAAAAGATCTTGACAAACTTGAACAATGGGCCCTATCCAAGTTTTACATTTAGGCAGGAAATATCAAAGATATAAGTACAGATTAGGCGAGACCTGGCTCAAAAACAGTAACTGTGAGAGGGACCTTGGAGTCCTAGTGGACGATCACTTGACTATGAGCCAGCAGTATGAAGCCGCCGCCAAAAAAGCTAATACAATCCTGGGTTGTATAAACAGAGGCATAAAATCAAGATCACACGAAGTATTAATACCACTTCATAATACCCTAGTTAGACCACACGTGGAATACTGCAATTAATTTTGGTCACCATACTACAAAAAAGAAGTTGAGAGTTTGGAAAAAATTCAGAGAAGAGCTACTAAGTGCCCCCCCCCCCGCAAAGATGAGAATATGTACAGGCAGCAGAGTTCAGGACCCCCAAAGGACAGAAATGGAGGGAAATAGAAGCGTGGGCGGAATTGAAGCAAAGGTAAGAGTGATAGGGTAGGAGAAACATATAAGGTCCTCGCCTAGTGGTGGCATGGTTCTCACCTAGTGACTGCAACCAGACTACTGGAACTGTTGTTGCTCAGTGATGTATTTGCATATTTCACCTAATGAGCTCTTTGCTTAATGATGGCAATTCTGGTCCTAATTAGGATTAAGCGAGGACTATCTATACCCAAAATTTTTACTAGTTTGACAGATAACTCAGAAGTATACTGAGTCAATCATTAAGTGAACCCATTATTTGCTTTGGGGTGTTTTTGCCAGAAATCAGAAGTAAATGCTGTTTCTTGGCAAAAAGATCATGAACCATGGGGGTGGGGTGGGGTGGCTGTTAGAAACGTTTTTGATGTATGGCATTTTGGAAACAGTAGAACACAGCTTCCCAGACCTGCAGGTTTTTAAAACTTACGTCTTGCTCTTTTTAATGACGTCCAACAGAAATATTCCTGCAACCCTCCAAAATGGAATAATTTGCTGCCCTTGGACAGAAAATGTTGCCCAATCTGCTTAATATATATGTGTCCATATATGTTCGGTTTTAATTCCTTCTGAGGAATGCAAGCAGTGTGTCTCTTCGGTATTAATGGTTTATTGGATTTTTAAAAATTGTTCAAAACAATAAATATATTTATCGTTCTATCTACTATATATATTTAGACAAGTTGATTTCATTTAGTTATAGGAATGATGATTAAGCTGGTTTGCTGTATAGATACTGTTTGTGTTTATTAATTAGCTTTTTATAATGTGTTTCAGTTAGTTGGTTTTTAAACATGCACTTACTAATAGCTGATTGGCACTCTGTAAAAAGACAGGAATATACTGTACTTGATAGATAATGTAATGTATAAGGCAATATCTGTAAATGGGGATGGGAGGGGGGCGGGGGTTAGGCCTTTTAGATTGTGGGTTTTTAATATTGTAAGTTACCCGGAGTCACCATGTGTGAGTTGGGCAGCCCTATACATTTGCCTAATGAATAAATGAATATAAAGCTTGGGTCAGCACAGTGCCAGGTTATGTTAGGGATCGCTTTACTAAAACCATTCTATTCATCATGTAAAAATATCAAGAGAGCACTTCCTCAAGATTTTTTCACTGTAAGAAGCAAAAGAGAGCTGGTCAGAAGGAAGATCTTTTCTGTAGTTGCTTTAATATCAGGGGGATGGATCAGTGAAGGTAGGTGATTGGGTGTTAAAAAAGTCAAGGTCACAGACACAACTGTGTAGTCAAAGAGCTGCCCTTTTGTGCATTAAGCACAAAAAAAAGCTAATAAAAAAGCTGCCCTGAGAAAAAAAGTTCTTTTTAAGCAGGCATTTAGGTTTTTAGAGACTGGGCAGAATTTTTTTTTTACCTATGTTATGTTAGTCTGAGGGTATTGTGGTTTTTACTGGTTTGTTTACATATGCATTATAATTAACCACAGAGTCAGTTTTTGTAAATGATAAACAAATGATAATTACATAAAATAAATACAATTATTAAAAGTGTTGAAAATACTTTTTTTTTTAAAAAAGGAATGAAATTAGTAACTAAACAATTATTATTCTTTTGTATGCCACAGGTTTTTAAAGCAGTTTCTCAGATGGATCAGCTCAGAGGAACATTTCACCAAGATGCCTGAGACTATGGAATAAACAGAATAATACTTATGGAATTAAAATTACTGTATATATTAAATTGTTCTGGTTCAACAAGACCTGAAAGGTTACTTTATCATATTATTAATTTACATATTTACTGAAATTTGCTTCTGATGCAGCTAAGAAAAATGCAGTCCATTAAAACAGAAGAGGCATCTGCTGATACAAGTGGCAACATGGACAAAATTATGGTTCTTAATTCTACACTGACTGATGTATCAGATGACTTAGCTACTGGTGATGAAATGTTACTTGCAGAAGGATCCATTATAAAAAACAAGTCTTCAGCATGCAGGAGAAAGCGGGAATTCATTCCAGATGAAAAGAAAGATGCGATGTACTGGGAAAAACGGCGGAAAAATAACGAAGCTGCCAAAAGGTCCAGGGAAAAGCGGCGACTGAATGATCTTGTTTTAGAGAACAAGCTAATTGCACTGGGAGAAGAAAATGCCACTTTAAAAGCTGAGTTACTTTCACTGAAGTTAAAATTTGGTTTAATAAGCTCTTCTGCATATGCCCAAGAGATTCAGAAGGTCAACAATTCAACAGTTCTTTATTTTCAAGAATATCAGAATTCCAAATCAAGCGTTAATACTTTCATCGATGAACATGAGCCAACTATTGTAAGCAGTAGTTGTATATCTGTCATTAAGCACTCACCACAAAGCTCTTTATCTGATGTATCTGAAGTGTCCTCAGTAGAGCATACTCAAGCAAGCCCCATACAAAACCATTGCAGAAATACTGATGATAAATTCCAAATCATAAAGCAGGAACCTATGGAATTAGAAAACTATGCAAGAGATTCACGAGACGAAAGAGGGTCCTTTACAACTTCAATATATCCAGGCTTCATGGGAAGCCATTTTAATGGCTATTCACATTCCCCTCCACTGTTGCAAGCAAACAGGTCCTCCAGCAATTCTCCAAGGACTTCAGAAACTGATGAGGGTGTTGTGGGAAAGTCATCAGATGGAGAAGATGAGCAGCAGGTTCCTAAAGGTCCAATCCATTCTCCCGTTGAACTTAAAAATACTAATGCCGTAGTTAAGGTTCCAGAGGTAAGCTCTTCTGCACTTCCTCATAAACTGAGAATTAAGGCAAAGGCCATGCAAGTCAAAGTGGAAACATTGGACAATGAATACGATGCCACACAGAAACGACTGTCACCTATTGATATGTCATCTAAAAGACATTTTGACCTTGAAAAGCATAATGCACAAAATTTAGTACATAATACTCACACTCCTTTCTCAATTCAAGTGACTAATATCCAAGACTGGTCTCTGAAACCAGAACACTGGCACCATCAAAAAGAACTGACTGAAAAATCTCAGAGTGGTGGCAAAACTGCAGGGCTTGATGTTAAAGACAATTCCTACAAAGTCTCTGAGACAGAAAACTTGTACTTGAAACAGGGCGTAGCAAATTTGTCTGCAGAGGTTGCTTCACTTAAGAGACTTATAACTACACAACACATCTCTGCTTCAGACTCTAGCTAAATGACTACTGAGTAATTATTATTTTAAAGGATGTCATTTGCAGTAGATTGGTATGTTTTGTATTACGCTGAATTTTCACTGGACTTGGAATGTCATTTCACTGTAAGGTTCACATAATGTCTGATGGATGATGTGTTTTTGTGCACAGATGACTGTGGAGATGAGATTGTCAAAATCACTAGCCTTGTGTATGGTGAAGATGCCTATGTACATGCTGTATATATAGTGAACATTATTTTTCTGTCATTCTGTTACTATAAAGTGTGAAAGTTGCCAGTTCCAATAAAAAATTGGTGACAAGCACAAACTGTAAATTGTCAAATCACTTTCAGTCAGGATTTTGTTTTAAGTTCACCACAGTTACGAGACAGACTGTATCTCCATTTTCTTACAATATATTCATTATAGGGATGGGTGTCATTCTCGTCCCCATCACTTCTTATCCTTGTTTTTCATGCCAATTTGCATGTCAAGAACAAAAATAAAAACCAGATGCTGGGAGACAATTGATAATTAGATATTATGATAATATCTAATGAACGAATCAGAAAACAAAAACACTTGCGAAAGACAATACATTTTTACTGACTTACGCCCCTTGCATTTTAGACTAATATTTATTTATTTATTATGGATGCCCATCTCATAATGCTTAAAAGCAAGATAAACTGAGAAAAACCAACCATCAACAACAATTAGCACATGATACAAATACAGTTACATCTGGGACCCCCAGTCTCAGTAATAAAATCGTGCTTTCAAGGCATTACAAAAGGTAAGCAGGATCAGGGCAAGTCTGATGTCTAGAATGATGTTCCAAAGGGAGGATGCCATGACAAGAAAGCTTGGGTCTTGCCAGATGACACTAGTAGATGGTACCTGGAGCATGCAGCTTCTTCCTGATCCAACTGGACAGGTAGATACAACCAGGGAGAGACACTCCTGCCATAACCTGAAAGCATACTGACAAACAATACAGAGCAGAGGCATCACAGGCTCTAAAAGACAAGAACCCATAATTGTCTGTGCTGCTTCATTTTGCACTAGCTGAATATTCCAAATACTCTTCAATGGCAGCCCCACATAGAGCATATTGCAGTAGGCCAAATGAGAGGTGACGTAAGGCATGAGTGTCCACGAGCAAGTCATAATGGTCTGGGAATGGAGCAATTGATGCACAACATGTAACTAAAGGTCCTCCTAGAAAGCTTCTACCTGATCTAGCAGGAACTGGGAAGCCAGGAGAACCCCCAATTTGTAACCCCATCAATAACTACACATGGAAGGCCCCTAGAACAATAGGTCCTAAAACCCAAACCCATTAGTTCTTGCTAGGTTTTAGCTGATGATAGTTGTTCTACGGTCAAAACCCCCACAATTTCCAGACACCAAGACAAGATTTCTATCACATTATGCAGGTAGTCTGGTCTGTAGATAAAAAGCTACTCATGATATCTCAACCTAAACTGTCAGATGACCTCACCTACAAGCTTAATGTAGATGTTTCTTTGTTTTAATAATGTTGTGAGCCGCCCTGAGTCCTTCGGGAGAAGGGCGGGATACAAATTGGAATAATAAATAAATAAATAAGAGTGGATAGAATTTGGAAGCCTGCTACGCTCCACAAAGCAGAGCCCGTGGATTGGACCTTCCCCCATATCAATTTATATTTAATTAATATTAGAAAACATAAAGACTAAAGTGATATACAGATATGGGAAAACTTGTATTTTCCTTTTTTCTTCACAGGCTTGTGATACACAGGAAAAAGTCAAAAACTGTCTTAGCAAATTAGCATAACAATGTATTGATTTGGATACTGCCAATTTGTTTTGATGTCTTTTAATCCCAATCTTTTCCCAGAGGATATGTTATAAGTGCAATCTGTTGCAAAACAGACATTCAAAAACTTTAGAATAACAAAAAATAGATTAGATCTTGTGGCACTCACAAATGATGATGTATATGATAACATCATGATAACATCACACTTCATATCTATAAGGTTCTCTGCCCCATAAAATATAGTCTATATTATTTCATTTAAATAATAGAGGAAAGAATATTGCAAAGAAAAGTCTCAGTCCCAATATAAATTGTTTTTCCAATAGTCCTCTATATCATACTGGTACAAGTATTTTTTTGATCTCCCCAGAAAAAAATAGAGAGTTAAGATGAAATGGTAGAAAACATCTTGGCATGTCAGAAGGATGGCAAAAAATAATCTTGTAAATCTGATGAACTGGTATTCTGTAACTGCCCATGCCCATCATGGCCTTCATTTTATGCCCAAGACCTCAGATTCGCAGGAGCCTTTCAAAAAGTTTGGAAATTTTCCTATACAAAGAAATTAGACATAAAATATTCTTATCGTCTATATGTACCATGATGAAACTTTGATTTAGTAGAATTTGTACAATGTACTTTGGGTGCAATGTAGAAAACCTTAGTTGTATTTAATCATTTGCATAATAACTTCACTGTATGATATAGTGGAGACAATTGTGAATAATGGATGTCATTTCCCCCCATATTAAAAATTTCACAGAAAAAAATGATTTTTTTAAAAAACCAATGGAACAGGTGTATTTTTGCAGTCTTCAGTGGATCTTAACAGCTTATTAAAATACTTTCTAATATTGCAAATAACTTTTCATCTGCCACTAAGAATTTTGCATTCATAGGACTCCAATAAAGCTTTGCATTCAGGATTCCAGTAAAGCTTAATTAACACTTTAGATTTCCTTTCTGGATGTGTTTATTGACAAATCTGTTGTCTCCTTTGTACAAATGATTGCCTTCTGGAACTACTCTTTGTTTTATGGTCTGTTGTCAGCAAGTGTCAGTAAGAACTTAATTTCTATACAAAATGGATTGTAACTTTAAAGGCCATTTTTTTTCAATATAAGCCTAGAAGACAATAATTTATGTCCATACTAAGATCTCTTTTGAGTCAAGTTTGATTCTGGTAAATTCATGGATAAGTCTATGAATTTTATTGGCAACAATATGGAAGTAATTTGTCACTGTCTTCTCCCAGGCCTTTTTTAAAAACAACTTTTCAATATAGTCTAGAGAGACAGGCATTTCCTGATGCTCTCCCATTCAAGTACTACCTGGGTCTGACCCTGCTTAGCTTGAAATCATTCAAAGATGGCCAAATGTCATATGATCTATTCTTAGGTGATCTGCAATTATTTCTCCAATAGAGACCTCAATGCAGACAATCAACTTTGGAATGCCCTATCATAACTGCCTGAATTTTCAAATAATTTTGTCTATTACAGGAGATATGAAAAATTACTTTTCTAGTCAATCCTTTTTATTATATTAAAAGAACATGATTGCCAGTCAAGCATTCAATCTGATCAGTTAATTGCAATTAATTGACCACAAATACACATTCCTCAGAACCCAG
The DNA here is from genome assembly GCF_001527695.2 of Protobothrops mucrosquamatus. Lineage (NCBI taxonomy): Eukaryota > Metazoa > Chordata > Lepidosauria > Squamata > Viperidae > Protobothrops > Protobothrops mucrosquamatus. The sequence continues at coordinate 2,525 of NW_015390692.1, read as the reverse complement.
TCCCTGTGAGAATATACATTATACTGTACATTAAAAAGTGACTTGTATTCATTGCTAATCATGTATATATAGATGATCCTCAGATTACAATGGTAATTGGGACCAGAATATTTGTCACTGAGTGATGTCACATTGCTTGGTAACAGCAATCCCGGCAGTCTCCATTGCTATCATTAAGTGAGAATCGTGGGTTACTACGTGAGGGCTGAAGACTTTCTTCTGGCTTCCCGATTGATTTTGCTTGTTGGAAGCCAGAAAGAAATCACAAGGAGGACCTAGACTGGGGTCGCTTCTGCTGTGAGTGGTAGAGCGCCCAAGCCTCTGCCATGGCCCAATATGAAGCCCCAGCTAGATCAGGAGCATAGACTGAAGCTAGAGCCTCCCTGTACTCTGAGACCCCTGTTACCCTAGCTGACCTTCACTGTCCTCTTGTCCCCTACTACTGACAAGGCATGCCTGGCCAGGCCTAGCACTTCACGAAGCAGCTACTGACCACCAAGGCCTTCTTTATGAGGTCTCATGAATCCACAGGGCCAAAAGGGCAGACATAAAGGGGAGATAGCTAGGTGGGGGTTGTTGAAGCACACCCTATAGCTGTAAATGCAGACAAGCTGCCAAGAACCTGAATTTTGACCATAGAGCAGAGGTCCCCAATCTTTTGGGCACCAGGGACCAGTTACGTGGAGAGATTTTTCCACGGACCAGAGGGGGCGTGGTTTTGTGTGCTGCCTGCATCCCACAGATGGGGCTTTGCTTGTTTGTGCAGCCCAGTTGCTGGCATACCGCGGCCTGGTACCGGTTCATGGACTGGGGGTTGGGGACCCCTGCCGTAGAGGTATCCAGTGGTCATAACTTTGAAGACCAGGCACAAGTACCATTCGTTCAGTGCCATAACTTCAAACACAGAATAAACAGTCATTAAGGACTACCTCTATTCTGTATCTCATACCCAGTGGAGCCTGCTCTCTAGTTTTTATAAATTCTCTAGAGCACTATACTAAACTTTCAATTTTGTTACTACTAATGATGGTTATTGAACATTTTGAAACTTATTTTATCTTAGCAACTTTCCCATTCTTTTCTCTTCATTTATATCAAGGCTTTTGTTTTACCAAATATAATATTCTTATTGTTTGAAGATCTGTATGAATAATCTTCACTAACAATTAAATTGTTCTTTCTTTCTTAAAACCTTGCTTATTTCTGTGTTTCAAAAAATCACATTACAGCTGTTCCTCAATTTACATTTGCTGATGCAGAAATGATTATTTTAGGTACTGCATCCATGTTCACTATGAGATAACTATTATATCATGTTGTTTTCATCAGTGAATGAATGAATGAATATGTGATACCTAACATCTATCTCCTCATATTCCTTCAGACTCAAGGAATTTAATCAAGTAAGCTTAATTTACGGATAAGACTCAAACCTTTCTGAAATTCAGTTTTAGTTAATAATGAATTAAATTGGCTTACATCCTATTGATGTCTAAGAACAGAAAAACAATAAGGACAAAAATAGCTGCCATAATGATGTTATTATAAATTACATCATCCTGGTTGCTGGATATTGTAGGTACCCTGGATTAGAGAAAAATCCTTTTGTCCAGGTTCTAATTATTGATATTTAAATAAGAGTACAATGAAATGGAGCAGCATAGAGGGATTTGTAATGGGTGTTTTTTAGATTTCACTGGGGTTTTTTTTAGCTCTGGATATGTTAGCAAAAGGCTGAAAGAGAAGTCTTTTTTCTGGCAAGCTCTGTAAACATAACTGGGCATGCATTAGATCTGAACTATTAAACTGTTTTAAGCTTGCATTAAAAATAATTACCGTATATAGCCCTCTGCTCAAATCAGTTCATTTTAGATAAGCCTATTCTAAACTCGGTTGAAGGAAGCTTGCAATGAAAATAGAGGAGCACAAGTATAAATAAATCATATTCTGCAAACCTCCAATCATGTGATTAAACAGGTTTTATATTTAACAGAGATAAGCAGATATTACTGATTCATTCTCTTTAGTAGTATTCATGTATCTATGATGTCTAAAACAGTGTTCTAGAGATAAGAAAAGGATTGCTACAGATAATATAAACTGATCTTTTAAATCTTCTTTTAGGACTTTTTAAATTAATTCAACCAGCCTCCCCCCCGCAACCCAAGATTTGTTCCCTAAAGCAGCAGTAATAGTTCAAAAGCCTTCCTGATATTTTAGAGTTTGCTGTTGAGTATTTTGAAAGGATAGCTTCAAAGAAGCAGCAAACAATTTTGAGCAGCTGCAGTGCAGAATTTTGATGAGGGGCCTCATTGAATGTTTTGCACAGTCCTGTTATATATACATATACATATAAACACATGCACACATGTATAAATACATACATGCATACATGCATGCATACATATTAGGGAGTCAATCAGTTGGAATTGACTTCTGAAGGTACATGCATAGGGCTGTATGGACAATGGCAAATGTTTTGCTAAAGCAGAAGGCAATCACTCCACTGCACAGCTGGTTTTAAC
>NW_015390691.1:6951-34687 GCF_001527695.2 Protobothrops mucrosquamatus | reverse complement strand
GGCCCCGAGGGGCCCGTCTTCAGCCAGACCCACCATGACGAACCCCATCCGGCCGACGGCCTCCTTGTGGTCGTTGTCCACCTGGCAGACCAGGGCGTTGCAGAGGTGCACGGCGATGCGCTGGATGGACTCGTCCTGCCGCGTCGGGTTCAGGATGTTCAGCAGCAGCTCGTTGACCCGCCGGTACTGGAATTCCAGCTCTTCGGGGATGCTAAAATTGCACAAGGTGAGGCAGCAGTTCCGTTGCACCTGTGGAGGAAGCGCCCGGATGAGCCAGCCGGCCAGGGAGACCGGCCGGGGCTTTGGGATGCTGCCGTCCTTCCAGTTCTCGACTTATAACCGTTCGTTTAGTGAAGTTACAGTGGCGCTTTTAAAAAGGTGACTTAGGATCATGTTTCAGACTTACGACTGGTCACGTGATCAAAAGTCGGACGCTTGGCAACCCGGGAAGAGGGGCGGGGGTGAGGGGAGGGTCAGCACCCTCACCGTGACTTCCTGGTAGGACTCCATGCCGTTCAGCACCACCTGGACGACCTTCTGCCGTAGCCTGGTGCTCTGCTGCAGGCGGTACTCGGAGTTGGTGAGGTAGAAGAGGGCGGCGCTGCCGGTGACCTGGATGTTCTTGTCGTACTTGTGACATTTCAGGGCGGTGATGACCAGCTGCAGAAGCAGGAGAAGGAACAGGAGTTACACGCCTTCTGCCCAGACAGTCTTCCACTTACGACCAAAGTTACAAAAAGACTTAACCAGCGTTGCAGCATTCTGCAGGCACGTGATCCAATTTTGTCGGCAAATGAACCGCACTGCAAAGCCGAGGACAAGGAGCCCGGAAAGACGGAGCGCTAGGGTGGTCCGACCTGGGCTCTGAGCTGAAGCCGAGCAACTCTCACCTTAAGGGCTCTCAAGAGCTGGGTGCAGCGCTCGATCCGGACAATGTCAAAGAGGATATTGAGGGCTCGCGATGTCATGTCCGGCCGGTGTTCAGTATACGCCTCGATGGCGTTCAGGACCTGCTCCTCGTTCTTCTCGCCCGTGACCTGAAGTTGCCAAGGGGGTGGAGGGGGGTGGATCAGAGGCCAGGAAGCAGATAAGCTGAGAAAAGCATTCACTACACACACCTGGCTGGGTTCTGCTTTTACCTTGTAGGCTGGGATGTGCGTGACGTGGCAGAGAGAGACCTCAAACAGCCCCAAGAACTGCAGGGGTCTTCTCAGGCTACGGAAAGGGGCGATGCTGCTTTTCACCGGGTTGGTGCTGAAAGAAGAAACAGGAGAAATGAACAGGCTGAGTAAGGAAAATAGAATCCTAGGTCTAGAAGGGGCCTTGGAGGGCTTCTAGTCCAACCCCCTGCCAAGGCGAGAGATCCTGTACCATTCTGGACAAATGGCTGTCCAGTCTCTTCTTGAAAACCTCCAGTGATGGAGCACCCACAACTTCTAGAGGCAAGCTGTTCCACTGGTTAATTGTTCTCACTGTCAGGAAATTTCTCCTTAGTTCTGGGTTCGTTCTCTCTTTGACAAGCTTCCACTCAGGACTTCTTGTCCTTCTTCCTCCTCTCCTTCTTCTGTTGCTCCTCCTTCTCCTTCTCTTTCTTTTTCTTTCCTCCTTCTCCTCCTCCTCCTCCTCCTCCTTCCCCCTCCCTCCTCCTCTCCACAAACCCTACTCCATTCTAGCATTGATGACATCACCTAGTTGTGCCATGAAACGCTTGCAAGAAAACCACCAAGCTCAGACAGCACCAAGGATCCCACAGTTCAACCCTGAGCTACAAAGGTTCTCCTCCACTGATAGTTTCTCCCCTCACGGTCAGCCACGTCCAACACCCACCTGGGCTGGTCTGTTTTCTCATCCAAGCAGGCGACGGTGCAGTTGTCCAGCATGGTGTGGCCCGAGATATCCAGAGAAGTCAGGTTGTTCAGATTCTCCACAAAGAGGTTCAGGACTTTGCGGGTCAGCTTGAACTTGTAATAACTGGACAGGCAGTCTCGGGAGATGTCTAAATGTCTGAAGGCAAATGGGAGATGCAGATTCTCGGTCATCCAGCTCCTGGGGGTCTCAAAGGTGCTTTTCCCAAAAACAACAACAACTGGACTTTCTTGTTTTCCCTTGAACACGTTTCACCTTCTCACCCAAGAAGCTTCTTCAGAATTGAAGAACTGAAGAACTTCTGAAGAAGTGAAGAAACGAAGCTTCTGAAGAACCGAAGAAGCTTCTTGCACGAGAAGCAAAACGTCTTCAAGGAAAAACAAAGGAAGTCCAGCTGCCTTTTGAAAAAGCCCTTTTGGGAAGGAGTCGTGTTTTCCAACTCAGGTGTTTATTAAATGGCTTTCGCGTATCTTTTCTGGCCCACAAAGCTTTATAGTTATGTACTAAACTCCGTCTGATTTTGGGTTATTGTAGACCAACGAGGAAGAATGCAAAGGTCATAAAATCTGCATAGGAGCCATAAAGTTACTACTTTTTACTGGAAATTCTTATTTAAAGATCTTGTTTCATTTCGTGGCGCTTATCAATTCCTGGTTTATTTTATTTTTCACCGTCTCCTCCTTCTTGTTCTTTCTCTCCTCCCCTACCTCAAGAACGTTTCATGGAAAAGCAGCGACGTCTCTCCAAAAGACTCACCTGAGCTTGCGCAGCTGGGCTATCACCTGAATGTGCTCCTCGGAGAGATCCATGTTGTACAGCACTAAGGAGGCGAGGCTGTCCTTCCACTGGGTCAGGAAGTGGATGTCGTTCAGCTGGATCCAGGAGAGATCCAGGGCGGTGAGGGAGGCCAGCGGCCGCAGGAGGCTTTCCACGTTGATCCCTTCAATCATCCGGCCCAGGTTGAGGAAACGCAGCCGCTGGAAGCCTTCAAAAGTGAAGTCCTTCACCAAGACCTGCCGGCTGGGGTTGAAGTCGTCCTCGCAGCCGCCCGGGTTCTCCTCTTCGTAGAAAAAGTTGGTGCAGCCAAAGAGGCTGAGCGAGACCAGGGTGGGGCTGAAGCTGCCCAGCGTCTGGAGGCTCTTAGCCGTCAGCTTCTCGCAGTTGGTCAAGAACAGCTCCACAAGGTCCTGCAAGTCAAGCGGGGGGGAGGGGGGGCTGTAAATGGAACGTGCGGAGGACCTTGGGGGATGAAGGGAAGAACTGCTGCCTTACTTAGGCTCAAGCCAAGCCTTCTTAAGCAGGTGCCAAGTCCCAATCTAGGGTTTGAAAGAAGCATGCCTAGAGAATCTAGGTCCATGCCCACCAACTCTGGCAGGGCAAGCCACTCGTATATAAACAGAGAGCAAACCCTAGTCTCTGTTACCATGGATGAAGTTCCCTAGTTGGGTTATGAAACGTCTTCAAGAAAACCAGCACGCTCAGAGAGCACCAAGGACCCCACAAATAAAATCTTCAGGCTCCCTCCTGGTTTCTAATCACTGGAAGCCAACGTTCTCAATTTGGGCATGCTTGGCAACCGGAAGGGGTGCAAACAGACTCCTGATACGACCTGCAGATTCACAAAAAATTACGGGCCCTTACTTGCTTCCGAATGGCTTCCAGGTCTTGATCCTGGACAATGTCCTCTCGCAAGTGGATGCGGGCGAGCCGAGTGCTCCGAGGATCCGAAAAGAGACTAAAAAAGTTTTCATTGTGTTCAAACAAGGTGTCTGCGTTCACGAGGTCCACGTAGCTAGGAAAGAAAGAAACAGGCGTCAAGGCGGCGGCGTGGGGTTCTTCGCAACCCGAGTCCAATGGAATCTGCTGGTGCAACCGAGAGAGAGAGAGAGAGCGAGAGAGCGAGAGAGAGAGAGCGAGAGCAAGCGAGAGAGTGAGAGAGAGAGAGAAATATTTGTAACTTACTCATTGACCAGCCTGTCGCAGATCTCACTCGGAAGGAAGATGTCTGTGTGGAGGCGGAAACTCTCGTTGTCCAACAGGTAGCAGAGAGTCCCTTCCAGGTTGTGAAGACAATAATCTATGCACAAAGTCATCAGCGACTCTGGGCTGTCAGAAGCCATCTTGGGGCCGTGGAGGATGGGAAAAGGGGAAGGGAGAACGTGAGGTCAACTTAGTGATTCCTCTTCTGGGGTTTTCCTGGAATGTCCGTCCAAAGAGATTTCTGAGTGGACTTTGAAGTGTGTTTCCAGGCAGCTACAGCAAAAGCAAAAAGAGAATAAATCAGCTCTTTTAAAATACAGGCAGTCCTCGACTTACAACAGTTCATTTGGTGACTGAAGTTAGCACCGAAAAAAGGGACTTATGACCATTTTTCACACTTATGACCATCGCAGCATCCCCATCTCAGAAACATCCCACATCCCAGATTACAACCACATGGCACAAACCAACTCAAGCTCTCCAAAACAGCTTAAATAAACCAAAAGACCCAACAGCCCCAGAAGAAAAAAAAAAGGCCTCATTTACAACATACAATATAAGGACTGTGACAGCCAGTATGTAGGGCAGGCAGGCAGAAGGCTAGCAGATCACATCCATAAACACCAACTAGCAGTCATAAGAAATTATGTAAATTCCTTAATTTTACAACACAGGGACTCAACCACAGTTTGATAACATAAACTGCGAGCATTCTAGACCAAGCTGAATCCAAAAATTCTAGAGAATTCCTGGAAGCCTGGCATTCAGAGAAATCATCTATCAACAGGCACATAGAGATAAACCACATTTATACACCATTCAAAAGAGGCAATCAAGAAGCTAAGGAAACAAAAAGAGCAGAATTTATGCTCTCCAGCAAACAACAGCCAGATAAGCAGAGGTTAACACCAGACAAACAATCAAGCAGAAAACCTTAATCAGGGAAAATATCAAAGAGAAAACCACAGCCCTACCAACGCTAGCAGGCCAAGCTATTGCATATAAGCAGGGAGCCAAAACCACACTGACCAGCACTGATGTTACCTAGGATAAAAAAACAGGCCAACATCACAAGAGAATAACAAGGCAAGTTGTGCCAAATATAAACTCCAACATCTCAAAAGAGGATTTTGTGGATGATGCCCAACTAGGAAAAATATGAAATAAACAGAGGAATTCAACCTCTCCATCTAACCCAGTTTTCTTCTAACTTGGCAACAGAATAACAGACTTGGAAGGGACCTTGGAGGTCTTCTAGTCCAACCCCCTGCTCAGACAGGAAACCCTCTACCATTTCAGACAAATGGCTGTCCAGACTCTTCTTAAAAACCTCCAGCGATGGAGCATCCACAACTTCCGGAGGCAAGTTGATCCTCTGTTACTTGTTCTAACTGTCAGGAAATTTCTCCTTTAGGGAGAGGCTGGGGAGGCCAGCTTTAAGAGGGGTGGGCTTCAACACCCAGGATTTCCCATCCAGTTGAAAAATGCTGATCCAACCCATCTCACTGGGTTACAGGGATGAAAAGCTTTGCTTTGCAATGGCCCTTTTGTTTTTATAAGCATAGAAAGGTGTGTGTTTTTTAACGTTCTGTTTTCCTCCTTGATGATCTGATCTTCCTTTTAAAAGACCTGCTCTTCGAGGCCACGGTCTCGGTTGGTTAAGATTCTAGAGAGGCAAAGCCACCTAAAGATCTTTAAAAGGGGTGGATCAGATTCAATATCGACTGTCACTACTAAAGGATCTCACCAAATGATCCCAAAGGTGCCCCCCTTTTTTTTCTTTTTCCAAAAGGCAACTGGACTGAAAACAAAATCCAGCTGCCTTTTGAAGGGGGAAATGGGTCTTTTCTGCACCTTTGGGGCAACCATGAGAATCTCCCTAGAGATCCCACCAGATCCCTTCCAGCCCTGCCAGGAAGAGAGATCGGACCTGCTTCTCCTTCGGGCTCAGCCAAGCCGGGCAGCAGCAGGAGCCAGACTACAACTCCCATCCTCCTCCGCAGAGCCAAGGAGACTCTCCACTCCTCCCGTGATCCCGGGGGCGCCAGGTTGGGAAAGCCGGGGGGGGGCAGCGCGCGCAGGGAGGGGGGCGAGGAGGAGGAGGGGGCGGGGACGGGCTTCTCTCCCCTCCGGCGCTTGTCAAGGGGGAGCCCGGGGGCGCCTGGCGCTGCGGCGACGCCTCTCCCCCCCCAACCGGCAACGTCCTCCCCACTCACCGGACTCCCCGCCTGGCTGGGGGGAAGGGGGGGGACAAAGCTCCGGCTCGCAGCTGGTTCCGGTTCCGGCGCGGAGAGAGCGCAGTTCCCACCGGGGTCCGATCTCCCCGTTCTTTTCCCTGGCGTTCGCATTGGCAGCGGCCGCCGCTGTCAACAAATCCTCGCGTCACTTCCGGCGGCCATGCCTTCCACCGGCCTCGGGGGTGCAGCGAGAAACGCTTTCCTCCCCCTCCCCCCGGAAACAGAGGCGGGCGGCGGGGAGTTCCGCCGCGCTTCCTCGCCAAGCAGCCCACCTCGCTTCCTTGTGTGTTGGGGAGTGTGGCTGATGGGGGTTGTAGTCCAACCCCTCCAATTGCCCTGGAAGGAGCTCATAATAACCCCCACCCCCAGGATTATGTACCACAGGGAAGGAAGGCAGCCCGAGGACTGTGGTAGGGGCTTCTTAAGAAGCCATTCGGGCTTTGAAGGGCAGCCCCAGCAGTTTAGGGCGGGGGGTGAGCAGAAACGACCGTCTGCCCTTAGACGGCTGCATTTTGCACCAATGGCCTCGTCTGAGCAGCCTTCAAGGGCAGCCTGCCTAAAGTGCCTTGCAGTAGTCCAGATACCTTTTGTTTGATCCTATTTGACAAGAGTTTCTTCAAGCGTTTCCTCCTTCAAATGCTTGGAAGGGTGTATTTTGGGCAGCAGAACCTACAGGCAGGCAGACAGATAGAAGACATGGATAGAACAGATGGATGGATAGATAGATCCCTATACAGAAGACACGGATAAGAGAGAGAGAGAGAGAGCACTCTCTTACACGCATCTACATATATACAAGATATACACACCCAAACATGTATATATATATTTTATTCATTTATCAAATTTTTACACTATCTCACCCAAGTGACTGGGAGTGTTTAAAAACCATAGCTAAAACCATAGTTAAAAACACTATGCTATTTATTTTGGTTATTTTTGCTCTCCTGGATTTTGCATTGCGTTTGTTAACGCTGTAAATGTCTTAGCCAATGACAATATTTTGCATATTTGCCTCTGGGGCATTTAATGAATAATGTACAATATAGTGTTACATTATTCTAACAAATGAATGATCAGCATTAGCAGACACTACCTATATTCCTAGATAGCGTACAAAAAATAATGAAAACAGAGCCTGCAGCCATATTAATTATCTATGGTTAATATTATGCATATGAAGTATAATGTATAATTAATATATAAATTGTTATGCATCTTATACAATATGTAAATTGGAAATTGCTTTCCCTGTTGCTCAAAGAAGATGCTAGATCAAAGATCACGGGGACCAGGGAGGATGCTCATTCCCTCTTAACAGTGACCCCCAAATATAGTTCTTCATCCTGGGTGACTAGACTCCTTATCCCATTAGCCCCACCCAAAAAACTGCTTCTTTTTGTTTCATTATTTAAAAAGAAACCCTTATTCCTCTTCCAATAAAAGTAGCTTGTAATATTTTAGGAGGATTCACCAGAAAAGAGACGAGGCTGGCTGTGCAGCATAAGCAATGGAATCCAGGCTCCCCCCAAGCTACTAGGGACTTTGCTGGCTGTGGAGCATGGGCCTGGAGCCCTGGCTACCAGGAAAAAAAGACTGCTGGCTTGGAGCATAGGCATCAGAGTCCAGGTTCCCCCTCCCCAGACTGTGGGGCTGTGGAGTATAGGCAACGAAGCCCAGACTCCCCCTCCGCGCCCCCAGACAGTGGGGGACTGCCGATTGTGAAGCGTAGGCTGCCTACAGGTCAGCGGTGGCTCATGGGCTCTGGAGTCCCGGCCGCCGGCCAGGGAGGAGGGAGGGCGGGGAAGGAGGGGAGGCAGGGCGAGCCGCAAGCCGGGCCGGCGGGCAGCCGAGCTCCGCCTCCGCCTCCGCCATTTAGTCTCCCGGCGGCGCGCCGGAGCGCCCGGGAGAAGCGGCGGGAGGGTCCGGGCTGGTCCCCGCGGGGCCCGCATCATGTCGCGCCTGCACCGGAGCAGGTAAGCAGCCGCGGAGGGGGCGCCAAAGGGGACCCCCCCCGGCCCGCGTTTTCCCCGCGCGAGCCTTGCAAAAGTTCCCGAGGGTTGCATCGCCCCCCGTTCCCATTTGGGGCTGGGGGTGAAGGGAAGGGGGCTTTGCGCCCCGGGGGCGAAACACGCCTTTGGGGCAGATGCCGACGACTCTGGGCGACCCGCGTTCCCTGGGCGGCTTCCCTTTCTCTGGAACGGAGCCGCTTTTCCCCTTGCCCAGGGCGATGCTTTCCTTCCCGCTTGGAGCACCCGGGCGCGATTCTGTAAAGGCGCTTTGACAATCCCCTGTGTGTTGTGTGTTTGTGTGTATGCGAAGGCTGTTGAGAAGCGGCTCCAACGACCGGCTCGGGTTTCTTTTGTTCTTTCTCCCATCCTTGCGTTGTTCTTCCTTTTCTTCTTCTTTGCCCAACTAAAAGCAACAATGAAACAAAGAAAAAAAAAAGGAAGCTTTTTCAGATCCCCAAAGGCCATTCACTTCTGTTTCCCCCATTTAAATCTTTGCTACTCCTGAATTTAATACAGTTGTAGAACTAACTGGTAGGATTGTTAATGGTGTGGTGGGCACACTCCAGCTCTTTGCTGATTGTTTTGAAAACACACACAAAATAGTCCTAACATAAACAAGACCAGGATTGTTCCCTTTCCAAATTTCCCTGTTTCTGGCTGGGGTGGGGTGGGGGGAGTTGGCTTGCTAGCTGTGGAAGTTATCGACTGTGGATTTTCCCCTCTTGAACAGAAGTAATCTGGAATAAAAGAGGCTTTTATATGGATTGTTATTAATGGACGTTAATGAAACATCTCCAATTTACGGAACAAAATCCGTAGTCAACTGAAGGAAAGGTGGATCCATTTTTACCGTAGAAAACTGAATTTTTAGCACAAGAATGCTCTTGCCTTTGAGTGCTCCTTAAAAAGTAAATTTGTATTTGACCAGAGTTTTAAGAGCCAGAAGGTGGTAACTTTGGAGTTCAAGCAGGGGAAAATGGCTATTTTTGTCCAGCTATTCTTCATGTGGCTGTTTAAGAATTTTAAACATCTAGGATAGCTTTTTTCCAATCAGGTGCTATTCAGATGTGCTGCCACATTTAGTGATCGAAGTTAGAACGGCACTGAAAAAAGTGACTTATGACTGTTTTTCACACTTATGACCGTTGCAGCATCCCCATGGTCATGTGATCAAAATTCGGACACTTGACAACTGACTCACATTTATGACGGTTGCAGTGTCACATGATCCCCTTTTGCGACCTTCTGACAAGCAAGGTCCACGGGGAAGACTGAGTCATTTAACAGCCGTGTTACTAACTGAACAATTGCAGGCAAAACTCCCTTAACAAATGTCCCACTTAGCAACAGAAATTTTGGGCTCAGTTGTGGTCTTATGTTGAGGACTACCTGTGCAGATCTGGGGAGACATTGGAATTGTTGCAGCTATTGATAACAAAATTCAGGCTCCGTTTTGTGCTTAAACATGGTTTAAGCTCAGATAAAAGCCCTTATCAGAGTGCTGCGGTTTTTCAGTTAGCCTCCACGTGGCCTGAGGAGGGGCGGGGGAATACAAATAATGTTGCACACTGTTGTGTTTGTGGCTTCTGGACTTTATCCTATCCTGAATGGAGCCTGAAAGAAACTTTATATGCATTTAGCTAAAGCCCCAACAAAGTGCTCTGCCTCATAATGTTTCACCAGCCTGCAGGTCCCAGGTTGCTTTAGGCAACACAGAACCTTTTGCGGTTTCAGTGTGTGTCTGTGTGTGTGTGGTGTGCTGACAGCTTTGTCTGGGTTGTGTTTCCTGCAGAATTGCAGAATTTGAAGACATTCTGAATGAGCCCAACATTGTGCTGCAAAAGCTGCGGAAATTTTGTTTCAACGGTAAGCTCAGTCTTGCAAAAGTTGCACAGGAAGCTGGTTAAGAGATACCAGTTTCCACTGAGAAAAGTTACATAAAATCATAGGGCTGGAAGGGACCCTGGAGGTCTTCTAGTCCAACCCCCTACTCAAGACAGGAACCCTATACTATTCCAGTCAAATGGGCTGTCCAGTTTCTTCTGAAAGTCCTTAAAAATCCTCCAGTGATGGAGCAACTTCTGGAGGCAAGCCATTCCATTGATTAATTGTTCTCACCGATTTCCCAGCAGATGATGGAAAGGAGGAGGATGATAATGATGGGGGAGGAAGAGGGAGAGGAGGAGGAGAAGGATGAGGAAGAGGAGAAGGGGGAGGAGTATGAAGAGAAGGACAAGGAAGAGAGGGAGGGGGGAGGAGGAGGAGAAGGGGGAGGACCTTGCTGGATTATGTACTTGTCCCATCTAGTCTGGCCATCTGTCCTCACAATGGTCACCAACTGCCCACCCAGCAGGTGGCCTCCACAGGTAGCCTCCCTGCTCTTCATCCCAGGTATCCATAAATTGGTCCAGCCTTTGCTTGAGGCCAGCACCACATGTCGAGGTAGCCAATCCCGAAGCTGAATTATGTGTTGCATTAAAAATAGGCTTTCTCTGGCCTGTCCTGGTTCTCCCAAGGTTTCCTTCCACTGGGTGGCCTCCGATTCTAGGGAACAGCGTCTAATTGTCCACTTCATCCACACCATGGATAATTCTGTGTTCTTCTGAACCTCCCTCAGCAACTGCCAATAAAACGTTCATCTCGCCCCTTAATCCTTCTGCCACCTCGGAAGGGGCTCCATTTAATCACCCGACTCTTCCGTTCCACAGGAATTCCCTTTGAAAGCGGCTTGCGCTGTCTCTGTTGGAAGGTAAGCTCCTCCCAATGAAAAAGCATCGCTCCACCTGCTCATTTTATTCCCTTTTGCATTGCTGTATTTAAATGTGTTTCATTATACAGGCAGTTCTTGATTGACAACCATTTGTTTAGGGACTATTTAGGAAATTTCTGTCGCTAAGCGAGGCAGTTTTGCCCCATTTTATGACATTTCTAGCAACTGTCCTAGGTACATGCCAGTTGCCAAGCATCTGAACTTTTGATCAGGTGACCACAGGGACGCTGCAACGGTCGTTAGTGTGAAAAACAATCATAAATCACTTTTTCGGTGCCTTTGTAACTTTGGTCACTAAAGGAATGATTGCAATTCGAGGACTATCTGTGTTAAATAAAGAAGGGTTAACAGTCAGGGGTTGGGAAAGTCTGGTTAGCAAATTGAGGAGCTCAGAATACATTTTTCCCTCCCTAATTCAAATCCTTTTCCCTGTTTGCCTTTTGCAGATCCTCTTAAACTACCTTCCTGTGGAAAGGTGTGCTTGGAATTCCCAAATGAAAAAGCAAAGGTGTGTTGAACCATTGGCACTCTCTCCATCTTTCTTTCTTGGCATAGAGAATAAGAACATTCCTGTGGGAGAAAGATGGGCAGAAGGAGGGAAGTGGAGTCAAGAGAGGAATCATCTTGGAGTTGTTACGTGGCCGCCAACGATTTAAGACCAAGCTCTCTTGCAGTTAAAAAAGCCAACACGGTCCTAGGCTGCATTAACAGGGATAGAATCAAGATTACATGAAGTGTTAGTGCCTCTTTATAATGCCTTGATAAGACCACACTTGGAATATTGCATCGTTTTGGTCGCCATGATAGAAAAAAAGATGTTGAGACTCTGAAAGAATCAGAGAAGAAAGAGCAATAAGGATGATTTGGGGGACTGGAGGCTAAAACATATGAAGAACAGTTGCAGGAATTGGGTATGGCCAGTCTAGAGAAAAGAAGGACCAGGGGAGATATGATCGCAGTCTTCCAATAATATTTGAGGGGCTGCCACAAAGAAGAATGGGGTCAACTTATTTTCCTATTCTCCTTTGGATCAACTAGCAGTTTAAAATTAAATTTATTTTAAAATTAGTTAAAATTAACTAAGTTTAAGGTAATTACTTAAAAGCTTGTGTGTCTGTCTGGATCGTTTTAATGAGTTTTAAGAAAGGCAAAACAAAGAAGATTTGTTACATGGTCACTGAGAGTTGAGGGTGATTTGACCCCCCCATAATCAATCAATCAATGAAAAGCATTTCCTTCCTGTAGATTTTAAATTTCTTTTCCTCATAGATTAACTAAATTGCAGGGCTGATGACTCAACAGAAGCTGTGCTAACACTTCCTGTCCATTTTTTAAAACATTAAGTCAGCGTTTTTCAACCTTGGTGACTGTAAGATGGGTGGACTTCAATTCCACGAATGCTGGCTGGGGAGTCCTGGGAACTGAAATCTACCCCACCTTACAGTCACCAAGGTTGACTAAGTTGGAAAAATTATGCATATATGACTTAGAGTAGAAAATGTGAATGTATAATTTGAGATGTATTTAAAAAGGTGATTAAAGGCAATGTTCAATCAGCTGGACACTGTTGCGGCAAATTTATTTCCGCATTGCTGCTTGGGGTGTTTTGGGTAGAAAGCCAAATGGGTACACTGACTATTTTTGGGTCTGTGAAGGCGGTGCTTTGTGGGGGCTAAAGAAATGACATCAAAAATTTAAAACGGGGGTTGTGTTCCTAAGTATTCTGCCTGACCAGATTTGTAGATGCTGCAGCAACGGCCTTTTCCAACAGAAATCAATGGAAAGCCGTTGCAATGTAGTGCTTTAAAAGCAGAGATCAAATCGCAAATTGGTCGTGCTCCTTAATAATGCATGGAACTGCATAACTAGCGGTGTATTTTTGTATGTTCCCTGGAAAATCACTTTAAGGCAACCAGCCTTTGTTGTATTTGCCAAAAGAAAAAAAAGGTCTCTGGAAATCTTTCAAGGAATCTGAGGGAAGGGATATGTCCAATATATACACCAAAATAATTTCAGGTTTGATAAGTCCAAGGCTGTAGATTTGATTTTGCGCTAAAGCTCAGGATGAAGTTCATACAACTTCTGAAATGTGGGTGTGATAAACGCATCCCGTATTGTGTCCCAGTGTTCTGGCTTCCCACAACGTGCTAACACAGAGTGATCAGTGACTATTTTAACCTACTGTAGCATGTTGTGTGAATCTAACCAATTCATGCCATTTCTTCCTTCCTTCCTTCCTTCCTTCCTTCCTTCCTTCCTTCCTTCCTTCCTTCCTTCCTTCCTTCCTTCCTTCCTTCCCTCCCTCCCTCCCTCCCTCATCTCCTTCCTTCCTTTCTTCCCCTTCCCTTCCCTTCTCTTCTCTCCCTCCCTCCCTTTTTGTTGGGTGTGTTTCAAACAAGGAGGCTGTGTGTCTTATTTAAACAATATTCAGCTCTGCTTGCTTTTGAAAAAACCTAGCAGTGCTGATGGAAATCGAGTGCAAAGCCTGTTCCTAATATGAGCTTCTTTTTTATCTGTCTCCTCCTGCATCATCTCTTTGAAGGGAGTTATATGCCCAGTTCTTGAAGGAAATGATTATCCAGCCGGGAATAGCGAAAGCTGAACTTGGAGTCTTCAGGGAGGATGTTACCTTGGAAGACCACGTAAGAACACCGCTTGTTAGCCATCTTCTTCTAATTATGGATATTTCAGTTGGGGGTTTAGGATCACCTCACAGGGTTTTTGTTCTGGGGAAAATTGGAGGAGGAAGCCATGTTGGAGATATTCGCCCCCTTGAGTTATTTGTAAGAATAATAAAGTTAGGATATAAATAAAAAATAAATAAAATAAGACCTGTGTTTCTGCTCTCATCTTGGCTTTGAGTGCATCTTCTCTTCAAATCTCTCTCTTCAAAGCCGCTGAATCCAAACCCCAACAGCCAGTGGAACACCTACTTCAAGGACAACGAGGTCCTGTTGCAAATCGACAAGGATGTCCGGTAGGTCAAGAAGGCCGAGTTGCCCTTCGTCTTCGCTCAAGCCCCTGTTTCAGGAATAACCCTCCATTGGCAGGATGCTGGTGGCTTCATCAGCAGTAAACCATGATTTATAATAAACTTGCTAGTCCCAAACTGGGGTGTCCTTGAACCACGGCTGTCAACTCCAGTAGAGAAGAAAATTTTGGGGATGGCTTCAGAGCTTTCCTCTGTTAAAGCAGCTGCAGCAGCTTCTCTGCCATTGTGACAGGCACACTTTGAGAAACTTTTGTTTCTTTTTCCCCCCGTAGACGACTGTATCCCGATATGGCTTTCTTCCAGCGCCCCACGGAGTATCCCTGTCTGTTGATCCTCGACCCCCAGAACGAATTTGAGACCCTTCGCAAGCGGGTGGAACAGACCACCCTCAAATCGCAGACGGTGGCACGGAACCGGAGCGGGGTCACTAACGTAAGAGGATACTCTAGTCTCTTCTTAAAAATCTCCAGTGATGGAGCGCCCACGATTTCTGGTGGCAAGCTGTTCCACTGGTTGATTGTCCTCCCTGTCAGGAACTTTCTCCTTAGTTCCAGGTTGCTTCTCTCCTTGATCAGTTTCCAACCGTTGTTTCCCGTCCTTCCCTCTGGTGCTTTGGTGATGTTGGGGCCCCGTTTTTTTCTGACCTTGCAGGTGAGCTCCCCTCTGAAAGCACCGGTGCTGAACGAACACGAAGTTCTGCCCGATGGCTCAGAAGCACATTGGGAAGTTGTAGAACGGATCCTCTTCATCTACGCCAAGCTGAACCCCGGAATTGCCTACGTCCAAGGGATGAACGAAATTGTGGGGCCCCTTTATTACACCTTTGCAACAGACCCCAACGGCGAGTGGAAAAGTAAACAGGGTGGGGATGTTCCTGCCACGTTGGTGTCTGGTTGATCTCCCTGGACGGAGCTGACGGTGTCCCTTTTCACGCACAGAGCACGCCGAGGCGGACACCTTCTTCTGCTTCACCAACCTCATGTCTGAGATCAGGGACAACTTCATCAAGAGCCTGGATGACTCCCAGTGTGGGATCACCTGCAAGATGGAGAAGGTCTACGTCATCCTGAAAGAGAAGGACGGGGAGCTCTACCTGAAGCTGGTGAGAAGTTTGCAGCTTGAGTCTGGCCCTTTGGGGAACCTCAAGGGAAGGTCCATCGTGGTCAACCAAATCAGCAATGTCCACCACTTAGACCAACTTTGTGGAGCTCAAGGCTCATGGAGAGGCATAAATCTGTTCAAGCAGATGGTCCAAAGCCACCCATCTAAGGCAGGTCTAGAACTCACCGTCTCCTGGCGATTGGCCCAGAGTCACCCAACCGTTTTTCATGCCTAAGGCGGGACTAGAACTCACTGTTTCCTGGTGATTGGCCCAAAGACACCGAGCTGGTTTCGTGTCTAAGGCGGGATTAGAACTCACAGTCTCCTGCTTTCTAGCCTGAAGCCTTGACCACTAGACTAGACCACACTGGCTCTCATTTCAGGTGTGATACTTAACAAATGGCAATATTAACAATTCAGCTATTCCTATTTCAGGAAATTCTGCAGCCCAACTGAATTCCCCCGTGTTCAGTGAGGTTTGTTCCCCAGGGATTGCAGGAGGGCTCAGATTTCTATGGGGCTTCTATGCATTCAGTTAGGACCCGAATCCAAGAAGAGCTTTTGAAGCGAAGAGGACCTTTTCCTTCTATTTCAGTGGGCACAGATCGAACCTTAGGAGGTCTTTTCGTGGTGCCCCCGTCTGCTTCATTGTTGAACATCTTTTTTATCTTCAAGAAGAAGAGGAAGGAAGTGCTACCGATTAAAAACCACAAGCTTCCTTTCGGGTGATAAAGTGGTTGAATAAATTAAGAGTCTAGTCCACGGATCCTTGCTGAGGACGAGCTGCCTTGCCATTTGTTTATTTCCAGACAGTGCCCAGTTTGGTCTGTTTAAGGCGCCAGGCTAGAAAGTGGGAGGTTGTGAGTTCTAGCCCCGCCTTAGCCATGAAAGCTAGCTGGATGATTTAGAGCCGGTCGCCAGGAGACGGTGAGTTCGAGCCCTGTCTTAGTCATAAAAGCTGACTGGGTGACCTATGTGTAATTTTTTTATTACTAAGTCCTTGATGCGTTCTTTCTCTTGCCCACATTCTCTGCCGCAGACTGTGTCAATATTTTATTTTCTCCTTCCAGCAAGAGCAGAACATCAAGCCCCAGTTCTTTGCTTTCCGCTGGCTAACACTCCTGCTCTCTCAGGAGTTCCTGTTGCCCGACGTCATTCGCATCTGGGACTCCCTCTTCGCTGACGACAATCGCTTCGACTTCCTCCTGCTGGTCTGCTGCGCCATGTTGACGTGAGTTGTAATCCACACATTTTAAAGAAGTTTTTTCCATTTCTGCTCTTGGATTGTCCGTGCTCGATCCCTTTCCTGTTGGATCCCAGTGGATCCGAGCTAAGTCCATTTTTTTCCCCTGTCATGTTATCCCTACAGGCTCATCCGAGATCAACTGCTGGAAGGGGATTTTACTGTAAATATGCGGCATTTGCAGGTAAAGGGGGAAGGCCAAATATTTTTCTTCCTGGCTAAGAACAGCCTCAGCCACAACTCTGTTAACTTTGAATGATGGCTAAAGGAACGGTTGTAAGTCAAGGGCTACCTAAAAGTCAAGGGGGACAAGGATCCTAGTGGTCACCTGCAGATCTGAGGGTGTCCAAGGCTTGGGGTTATTCTCCGTAAGCGGTTCTCCCCTCTTGAAGAGCGGGTGGCCTGCAATTTGTAAGAATTTCTCCCTCATTCAGCACCTGCATTATTCCTTTTCCATGCAGGACTATCCTATCTCTGATGTCCACCTGATTCTGAAGACAGCCAAGGATCTTCAGGGCTCTAAGTAGCTCGCCCAATCAAAGGCTCAGCAGATGTGATGCCGCTTCTCTCCTCTGTGTAGGACCTCGGAAGTCAGTCCTGAGGAAGTCATGGGTCCCAGTTCTTCTCTTCCAAAATCTCCGCCACCAGAAATGAACTCTTCCTTGCCACATCTTTTGGGCAAGGGACTCTTAAGGAGATGAGCTACGGGGCATTTCTTAAAAGGGTCCAGAAATGGTCCAGAAGCAGGACCCAACTGGAATTTGACTTGATGGGAAAGAACCAACCTTTTGGGGGAACCTCTTCTCTAAGAGGCCACCAAAACCAGCTTCTGTATCATAGTTTGGGGATAAGTTCTTCCCAGCTCTCCATTCAGACACCAAGACCTTTAGCCTTCTTTGCAAGATTCCTTCCTTCTGTCTTCGGAGGCCAGCTTTTCTTGGAAGCGTACAAGAAAAACAAAAATTGGAACGATGCTGGAAATGTCTTCTTACCCACTGCCTTAGAGCGAACCTATTTCCTCCGTTGCTGAAACACGGAATTGCCTAGGTGGGGACGTTCAAATGCAGAACAACATTCTCCTTGCTGAGCTTAACAGTTTCAGTTGTCAACCTGTTGCGTTTTCCTACTGCGTGTGATCTTTCAGTGATCTGCAATGAATTATAAATTATTTTTCCCCCCCAAAGTGGTAAAAGCCTATCCTTGCCCATAAATGCCTCCAATAAAAGGTTTCCCGTGAGCCAAAATAACTGATAACTTAGGGATTGAAGACTTCTTGCTCTGCTAGTTTTCTGCTTGCTGGGATATCCCCCCCCCCCATGAACATTGGCGCAGAGTGATTATTCTAACAATGAAAAAATAATTTTGGTTGTTTTCAGAATTCTACCGTGTTAATAACGTGCTATTCTGGATTAGTTTGAGTTCCCAAAAGCTAATTAGGCTCTTGTGACAATTGAAATGGCTTTGTTTTCCTCTAGTTAAATTCAACGTAATGTGTGTAACTTGTTAATTAGCTCCTTTGTTTTTTTGGAGGGACACCGTTACCTTGAATATAAGGTGGAAATTAGAGATATGATGTAGCTGAGCAAAGCAAGTTTTTTTTCCCCGGGTTTCGATGCCAATCGGAGAATTTTCATTTTAAAATGGTTTTCAAACAGCCCTGCAGATGTCAACCTTCATGCTGTGTTTAAAGAGGATTTAAAATAAGAATTCTGCTTTTTTCAAAAAGGATGTGGAAAAGATCATTTTCTCCCTTCCTGCTTCCACTCCCGATTTTGCAACAGAAAATATCCCGATTGTCCATTTTGTGGCTTTTTGATTAATGCACGATGGATCCAGAAATCGGGAGATGGCATCAAAGCATTTCTACATTTAAAAGTCAATAAGCTGTAATCCTAATGGAAACCCACTGCAGAAAATGCATTATTGCTTTATTACCAAAGGAAGAAAATTAGCAAGAGCCATGGAGTTTCAAAGTTGGTATTCCATAGTTCTTCCCTTATTATCCTGATGTAGGGAAATTGTTCTGTATTAAGGACTATGCTGGGCACTTTTGAAGGCTGCTTGAAAATTAGCCTTACAGCTTTTATACAGCGTAATCACTGCCAAATCCTGTAGCTTAAGTTTCCTGCCTCCTTCCGCGGAAGAACCGAAAAAGTCACAAAAATGCAAAACTTGCATGAAGAATGAAATAGCCGCTTAGCAGTCGACATTTCCAGTAGAAGGGAAAAAAAGAAGACTTGCAAAAAATACATTAAAAATTGCTCTTCTTCCAAAATACAGATTGGGTTTCTTGCAAGACAGAAACGACAGCTGTCTCCCAACCATATTTTTTTTCATATTTTCCTGGATAATTGTCTTTTTTGTTCTTTTTAATTTTGATGACAAGACTCCTATTGGACATGATGTGTGATACAGAGCAGCTGGTTTTTGCGTGGCCTAAAAATCGTTCTCTGTTGGTTGAATTGAATGTAAAAAAAATGTTCAGATTATGATATTTAAAATGTCATGTTGCAATGAAGGGACAAAATATATCTCTGTGTGTGTCTGTGCATAAAAATTCCAGTTTCTTGCATATTGGTGTAGCATATACCGTATGTCAAGATTTTTACACACCTATGCGCACAATCCCACAAAACTGCTTAGAACCATTGAGCCTATTGTTACTTCCAAGTTCAGTGTGTAAAAGTGCTTTGTGAACCTCTTTGGCAACGCCATACCCAAAGGGAGAAGTACTTTTGTTTTTCTTTGCAGATATAATAGAGCAGATCAACTCAGTTTGCTACCATTTTATTTTGCTGTCCCCCTGCCAAATCTTGCTTTCGTTCTTTAATTTGTACATATTCCACTACTTTCTGAAATAGCTTTTTTATTTCTACTGGCTAAATGAAATTGGCTACCCGGTTTGAGCATCAGATGTAAAATTATGTAAAAAGAATTGATGGGGGAAAAGATAGAATAAGGTAAAAAATAAAATTGCCTGAGAAATACGTAGTAATAGGAAAGAAGAACTTTGACTCAAGTGAGTTCACAAGTGTATAATTTGTACAGGAAATTCTTTATAGCTCTTTGTCGATCTGTTGTTTTTTTTTTTATTCTATTTTTTGTGAACAGCGGAAATATTTGTTTGTTTGTTTTTTAAAGATTGAGTAGAGAGCAGTTGCCAATACGAAACAGGGTATTTTGTGTTTTGCTTTTCAATTCATTTGGCAACACCGTCTGTTAGCAAGCAGGTCAGGATTCAAGATATTTGCTGTGATTTTTGTGCAGGATATAAATAAAGTTTTTACTGTCTTCCTTGCAATTGAGACACTTTCATTGACTCATCTTTTGGCCTTGAAATTATGTAAGCAAAACATGGCTCCAATAAAAGATGTATCTTAAACAGGGAAGTGTCTCTCGACCTTGGTCCCTTTAAGATGCATGGACTTCAACTCCCAGGATTCCCCAGGGAATTCTGGGAGTTGAAGTCCACGCATCTTAAAGCTGCCGTGGATTAACAGGAGCTGGTTGCAACCAAAGGTGGTTTAGCCTTAAGAACTATTTCCCAAATCCCTCGAACTTTAAATATCTTCAAGGACAGAGAGAGGGCGCGAAAGTGCGGGCAATGCGGAAGCTTCTTAAAAGGGCAATGCCCGATTCAGCTGGCCACTTTTTACTAGCTTTCTTCCCATCACAACAGCCTTACGAGGTAGGCTCATAAGGATCATTAACATCGGGGTTGGGAGGGGATTTCAGCTGGATCTTCCGGCGCTGCCAAATTTTGGCCACAGCGTAGGTCCAAACTCCCCTGGCCCCACCGTCTCGGCGCCATCGCCCCTTGAAGAAGCGGCGCGAAAGCTTCCTTCTTGTCACTTTCCCTTCTTCCAACGTTCCATTCCTTTGATCCCGGCGCGTTCCATCCGAAATCGCCTCTGCGGACGGGATGCGGCGCTGGTGGTGCAACCTGGCGCCCGCCGCGGCCTCGCTGGCCCTCGGGCTGGGCGTGGGCGCGGCCTGGGCCGGGGGGCAGAGCCCGGGCTCGCCGTCCGCGGAGGGGCTGCTGGCGCGGCTGCCCGTCGTGCCGGTGGCGGCGGCGGCGGCGTCCTCCTTGGAGGTGGCCCGGGGCGGGAGCGGCGAGCTGGCCAAGTACGGCCTGCCGGGGCTGTCACAGCTGCGGAGCCGCGACTCCTACGTGCTGTGCTACGACCCGCGAGCCCGGAGCGCCCTCTGGGTGGTGGAGCGGCTGGACGCGGCGGCCCTGCGCGGCTCCTCGGAGCGGGCCGCCTGCGACTTCCGCGAGGACGACTCGGTCCACCCCTATCACCGGGCCAGCAACGCGGATTACCGGGGCAGCGGCTTCGACCGAGGCCACCTGGCCGCCGCCGCCAATCACAAGTGGAGCCAGAAAGCCATGGGGGACACTTTCTACCTGAGCAACATCGCCCCGCAGGTAAGCCGGGAGGGGGTGGGGACGGATGGATGCCCTCCCGAACCCCAGGCGGAGTCAGGGAGGAGTTCCTCGATTTACTAGAGTTTCTGGCGGTTTCCCAGCATCCTGCTAAGAAGTGATTTTTAAGTCCGTTTAATGGTAGTCCTCGACTTTTGTCACCTTTTTCAGTGCCATTGTAACTTCGGTCACTGAATGGTTATAAGTCGAGGACGCCCTAGTATACTTTTGAATTTTTAATCTTTTATCTTCCCTCTAACCTAGTGGCTTTAACTTTCTAGAATCCTCATTTAAATCAAAACGCCTGGAATAACTTGGAAAAATATTGTCGAAGTTTAACAAAGACTCATCAGAATGTTTATGTCTGCACCGGCCCGCTTTTCCTACCCAGGTACCTGTTCCTCAGTTTCCCCTTTCTATCCTCTAGCAAGCAAGCCCACCTGTCGCGTAATCCAAGGGAAAAGGCACTGTTATTTTGAATTTTTTGCTATGAGGTTGAAAGATCCAAGATCTTAAGGCAAGGTGTCTCTTTGCCATGGAATAGAAAAAATTGGGGTGCAAAATAAAATTCAGTATTCTTGCAAAATCTGTGGTGAACTCAGCCTGCAGGGGTCTTTTATTGGCTGAATGTCATGGCAGAAAATTGATCCACGATGCCATTAAAGCGTGGCTGTGTCATCAAACATTTGCATTTGGGATGTATTATTTCTTTTTTGAAACTTAATCAGAAAGACATTTGAAAATTTGAAAGATCTTTAATCTCAAAAGAAAAAAAAATGAAGAAATTCGTTTTGTGGCCTTTGATGTGCAAATTCATGCAGTGAGGATTAGAAACCTATGTAGCTTTTTAGGCATCCTTTGTAACGGTCCGTTCTTCCTGCAGGATGGAGCCGGATGGGAAGATGTACGTGAAGTACCAAGTGATCGGGCGGAATCACGTGGCCGTCCCCACCCACTTCTTCAAGGTGCTGATCCTGGAAAAGCCGAGCGGGGAGGTGGAGCTGCAGTCCTACGTCCTGCCCAACGCCCCCGTGGACGAGCAGACCCCCCTGCAGCGCTTCCTGGTCCCCATCGAGAGCATAGAGCGGTCATCCGGCCTTCTCTTTGTCCCCAACATCATGAAAAAGACCAGCAAGTTGAAAGCAATCGCTGCTGGGAGCGCCCCATGAGAACCCCCGGCAGCGAGAGGCGTCCCTCAAAGCCTCTGAAAGCAGGCAGTCCTCGGCTGGCGATCCCAAGCTGAAAGGTCCGTTGCTAAGCGAGACAGGGGTTAAGTCCATTCTGCCCCATTTTACGACCTTCCTTGCCACCGTTATTAAGTGGATCATTGCAGTTAAGTTAGTAACATGTGAAAATCTGGCTTCACAGAATCACTTAACGACCGTGTGACCGACGACTGCAGTGGTTCACTTAAGGTCATAAAATGGGGCAAAACTCAACAAATGCCTCACTTAGCAACGTAGTCATTAAGTCGGGGACTACCTGTGTTTTCCTAACCAAGCAGGCGGTGTAATAACTACTGGAGAACCTCTTGCGAAGAAGTAGGGGAAACGACTCCCATCCAAAGGGCTTTTAGTGCCGGAGCTTCCCAGGTTTAGTTCTCAGAAACGGAGAGGATGCTTGGAGGACACCCGAGCAAGAAGAGGTCAGTTGAGACCAACTCAGCAAACATCAGAAGGAACCTCAGATGGAGAAAAGGAACGGACGTGGAAGAAGAACGCTGTTTCTTTTGTAAACGCCAAGAAGAACATTTCGTTCTCAGGGAACTTTTATGGGGGGAATCGGCAAGGCGGAGGGGGGCTCACCTCATCTCAGGGAAGGCTGTTCCTTGCCCAAACTCAGGTTGAGGGTCCCGTTTTGGCACAGGGAGAAATAATTGGTACCTTCGGGTCTCTTTTGCAAATAAAACGAGACGAATCTCTCCGTGATGGCCTTGAAATTTTGTTTTCCAAAACCAGCTGCTCTGCCGTTCTGCCTTAAGCACGGTCCTCAAGTTATGACTACAACAGGGACTTGGGGGGGGGAGGCACACAACCCCCTTCTTCCATTTATTTCTGCCAAGCACATGCTTTAAAAACAGATTTTTTTTTTCTCCAGCAGAGGCGATGAAACAGCATCTCCTCATTCAGCATCAATTGCAGTTTTTGGTTCGAGCGAGACGGTCGCAGGTCTGTCCATCGTTATATAAATAACTTTAAAAATGCCAACATGGAGCAAATGCAGGCAAGGCCCCTCCTGTTTTCAAAGGGGGCCCTTAAGGAGCTGCAGAATTCTGGGAGTTGAAGTCCACCCCTTGCCAAGTTGAAGAAGTTTGTCCTATGGTCCGTCTTAAGCCCCAGAGATTCATGGGCGTCGCCATCTTGGCTCCCAGGGTGCCCCAATTGGTGCATGCATTGGTTCCCCACCAAAGGATTATCCGAGCCGGTAAGAAAAGCACCTTTGCTTCTGCTCCTTCTCATTTGGCTACTGGGGGCCGATTCACATCTGGAACTCGGCTCCCACTTCGTCCTTCCTTAGCCGCTGCGTCCATCTTGGGTCTCAGTGCCGAGAGAGAGACCAGGAGGGCTTCCTACAAAGGCATGGGAAAGAGCTGGAGTCAGCCACTGGATCAAAAGGATCGTTGCTTTCTCCTGCAATGCTGTCCCATAGGATCTGTCAAGGATCCAGAAACAGAGTAACAGACAGTCTTCAAATTACAGCCACAAGAAGCGCCAGAATTTTGAACCGTTCTTCTACCAAGGGTTATAAATTGAGGACTACCCTTTAGAGCAGTGCTTTAAGACACGTGGATGTCAACTCCCAGAATCCCCCAGATTAGATTAAGTCAGTAAACTCCCTGCGGGGAGGTCCTGCCTCAGTTTGAGAACCTGCCCAGAGAGACTGGCCATCCACTGCATTAATCCTGGCTTACCTCCGTCCGGATGGTGCGACTTCCTTGCCCCGGACAGGTGTTCAAATACAAATCGAACAAGGTACTGGGGTCAGTGACATCCAGGTGAGGATCTGCCTCCACTCCGGTTTCAAGACCTTGCAAACCCCCAAAGACGATCAAAGCGTGGCTACCAGGAAGAGACAAAAAGAGGAGGGGTCTTGGGAAGGCTGTCTCAGCTCCTGCAGGGCAGAGACAGGGCGACAGAGTTGGAAGGGACCTTGGAGGTCATCTAGTCTAACCCTCCGCTCAAGCAGGAGACCCTATACCATTCCAGTGAAATGGCTGTCCAGTCTATTTTTGCAAACTTCCAGTGATGGAGCACCCACAATTTATGGAGGCTGGTTTATTGTTCTCACTGTCAGGAAATTTCTCCTCGTTTCTAGCCTGGATCTAGGCTGGCTCCCTCTTCCCTTCGGCAGCTTCTCCAATATCAAGTCACCCCTCGTCTTCCGCTTTGCTAGACTAGGCACCCCAGTTCCTGCAACTGTTCATCACGTTGTAGCATAAAACATAACGCAGAAGCTTCACTGCTGTTACCTGAAAGCAGGTAGGCTGGCTTGATCCACGGAGGATCCGCGCTCCGAGGTCCCAATGGAGAGATCGTAGCCATCTTTATATGGGGATTCAGCAAAGATGGCGCCTGATGGGGAAGAACGAGCTTTTAAAAATACACAGATAGTCCTCGACTTACAGCAGTTATCTCTCCTGTTTCTAGCTTTGGGTAAATTATACAGAGAGAGAAAAAGTTGTAACATCAGACTTACTCAGACACGAAGCTAATCGGATGTTGTAGCCCCAGTAAAGGCCAGAAATGGTGCGGGGACTTTGTGACGATACAACAACACCCTTCTGCGTTTTGCTCTCTGAAAGAGAAAGGAGTCAATTGGCAGAACTGAATCAGCTCTTCCAGGCAGGCCTCAACTTACGAACACAAGTGACCCCAAACTTTACATTGCTAAGCAGAGGCCTCCTGACTGGTGTTGTGGCCCCTTCTTAAACCTGCACAGGTTAGTTCTTAGTTACTGGGCACTGTCATGGGAGGGACCAGCTCTGACCTGAGTTTCTAAGTCAAGGCCTGTCCAAGGATACCTGGGTTCTGCTTTTCATCCAGACGCACCGTGACGCGAAGACCAGCTTCCAATTGCTTATCTATCTGGACCTCCTGTGGGAAAACGACACCAACACGGAGCATCACTTAGTCTGGGCACAGCAGTCAAACCGATTGGTCTGTCTGTCCAGCCATCCTTCAGTCCTTCCATCCATGTCTCTCTCCCATCTGTCCATCCATCCATGTCTGCCTGTCTCCCTATCTGTGATCAATCATCTTATCTCCATCCATTTATCCATGTCATCTCCATTCATCCATCCAACCTTGTCATCCGTCTGTCCATCTGTCCAATCATCCAGTTGCAGCCCATAAGCTCCTCCCACTTGGACAGCCATTGTCTGAGTGGCTGCCCCGTCACGGAATGGTCCACCTTCCTCTCGAAGGAGGGCAGAGAAGGTGGACAGCAAAGCCTCCATTAGGCTAACCCAGCTTGACCGCCATGAATTACCTTCCGCATCCCGCAGTTCACAAAGGACCCTCGGCCAGGTCTGGTGGGCCGGTCCAGGACCACCCCTTCCCGGTATTCAGACTCTTCATCCATTCGGACATGGTGGGGACTGTCGAGAGGGTTCAAGAGGCCTGAAACCATCCATAGATGGCCAGAAAGAGAATTAAAAAAAAAAAAAAGTTAAAAGACGTTTCTACTAAATACAGCTCCCGTAGAGGTAATTTCTCGCACAACTAGTCTTCGGCTTACAACCACAATTAAGCCCCAAATTTCTGTTGTTAAGTGAGACATTTAAGTGAATTTGCCCCAATTTACGACCTCTCTTGCCCCGATTGTTAAGTGAGTCGCTGCAGTTGTTAAGTTAGTCACACTAACTGAGGAAACGGGAATCCAGGACTTACCAGCAAACTGCAGGTCCTGGTGCTTGGGGAAGAAGGACTTCCTTAGGTACCTGTTCAAGAAAGAAGAGGCCAGAGAGATGAAGAGCTGCCAGTTTTCTTAGACAATTGTGCAGTCAAAGCGGATGCCTGGCTGAGCTAATGACAACAGAGCTGCCGCTTTCTTGCCTCACTAAAAGAGGAATGACGAGAGAAAGAAAGAAAGGCGGCAGGAAACAGAAACAGTAGCTCTTACTCAAAGGCAAACGCTGTAATAAACTAAGATAAATTTACATTTCAAAAAATGATCTATTCCTTGAACTCTGAGTTCTAGTCCCTCCTTAAGCATGAAAGCCGGCTGGGTGACTTTGAGCCAATCCCTCTCTTTCATTTCAGCCCAACCCACTTTGCAAGGTTATTGTAGTAAGGAAAATAGGAGGAGGAAGGAGTATTAATTCTGTTTGCTACCTGGAGTTATTTATAAAAATAATAATAAATGTGGGATACAAATAAATAGATGATGGCAAGGCAGGCAGACAGACAAGCAAGCAAGCTAAAAGCGACATAATTCTGGCTTGTTTTGGCCCCTTTTGAGCCGGACAGTCTTTGCAGGGCGACTTACTGGGGACACTCCAGGTACTGAAGGATCCGGGCCAGCTGGACGCAGGCCTGCCCTTTGCCCTTGATCCCCTCGAACTCGCCTTCGATGCTCCTGAAAGACAAGCAGCAAAAGTCACCGAGTGCCTCAAGCTGGCGATCCTGTTTGCAAAAATGCCAATTCGCAGCTCAACCTCGCTTGGGAGGAAAAAGCATCGTACCAACGCAGAGCCTGGCTTTTTGCAACCCAACCTTCACAGGGATTCCTTACCTGGAATTTTCTCCTTGATCGTCAAAGACCACGATTTCATCCACGCAGAAGATGACGCAGGCGCGGGCGATCTGTCCGGCCAGATACGTCCGCAATTCAGGCGACTGCGCATTGCTTAGAATCGAGCCAGGAACAGCCACGCTGACTGTGTGGTGCCGCCCTAGGAAAGAAGGGGGAGGGAGTTAGGAGTGGGATTCCCCCTCCCAAAAGTATTCCTTCCTTCCCTCCATCTCTCTCTCTCCTCTCCCTCCCTCCCTTCTTCTTTCTTCTGAACATACTTCCTTTCTCCTTCTATTTTTCGTCACAACAATAACCCTATGAAGTGGGTTGGGCGGGACTAGAACTCACCGTCTCCTGGTTTCTAGGTCAGCACCTTCATCACTGCAGCAAACTGGCTCTTCTATCTAATCTAAGATTACTGTATTAACTCAGTTTCTGGGTTTGGGGCTGCTGATCCATAAGCTGGCAAGAACCGGCAAGCTCCAAAAAGAAAAATCTAAGGAGAATTAACCCTCAGTCTACCATGCAGGGAGAATACACTCATTCGCTCTTGGCCCAGGTTGTGTGAACCCAGCCTTTCTCATTCCCCAAGGCTAGTCTGAGACCCAAAATAGGTTTCCTGTATTTTGGCAGCCACCTTTGTCCTCCTTCGGCTTTGCTTCTTCTCTCTCTTTCTCCATCAGCGCTCGGGCTCTCTCCTTCTCCAACTTCTTCAGCAGTTTTATCTCTTTCCATTTTTTCTTCTCTTCTTTTTCTAGGAGGTGAAAGCAAATGTTTGATTCTCTCCCCTGAGGAATTTGCAAAGAGTGACAAGGTCGCCTTTCCATATACAAAGTGATGGTTATTTTTAGGGAGAGTTAAAAAGCATCTTGCATCCTTCTAACCGGCAATCAGGATTTCTCTATGGACACAACTGACACCCAGCAGCTCTTTTTAAAAAAATATCTTTTAAAACTCAGTTCTTACTTTGTTGTTTCCATTTACGCCAATCCATCTTTTCTTCTCTTCCCTGGAAAACAGCGCAGAGACTTTGTCAGTTTGGAAGACAAAGGCTGGGTTCACAAAACATACTAAACCCAGGTTAAAAGAGCAAAAATGTAAAGTAATAAAGGTGGGATAAAAATTGAATAAAGGAAGGAAGAGAAGGGAAGGGAAGGGAAAGGAAGGGGGAAGGAAGGTTGTAAATAACATGGGTGTGTTTGCATTACACGGGATGTCCAAACAAACAGGATGAAGTTTAGACTAATGGCCTCATTCAGCCTTTATTCCAGCCTAACGCTGGGTTCCCAAAACACCCTGAATCCACAACCTGCCAATCCACTTTAGCCGGGGCTAAGATCTTGTGTGAATCCAAGCCCACGCACCCCAAGCCCCTA
>NW_015390691.1:4286-6366 GCF_001527695.2 Protobothrops mucrosquamatus | reverse complement strand
TTCCGTTTTTCTTTCTTTCGTTCTTTTCTTTCTCCTTTATTCCTTTTGTTTTCCCTCTTTCTGTCTCTCCCTTTCCTTTTCTTCATCCTTCTTTCCCTTCCATTTCTTCTTCTCTTCCCTTTTTCTTTTTTTTGCTCACCTTGTACTTCCAAGACATTTTTCATGCGATTTTTATCCATGGAGTTTTGCTTCCTTTTAACTCCTTTTAGCTAGTTTTTTTTGGGGGGGAAATGTTCCTTTTCAATCGATAAAAGCAAAACTTTTTTTAAAAAAACCTAATGGTTCTCTTGCTCTGTGCTTTGTCCAGCAAAGTCATTGATCCAAAGCTAAATAACATTTCAGAGTTACTCGGGCAGCATATTGCAACCTCAGATTAAAAAACATGTCCTGTGTGTTTTTGTGTGCGTGTGCTTCTGTGGTGTTGAAATGCCCTTGGTTCAATGGGCTGGTTTGAGCACCCTCCAAACAATGCACGGTTCAGGTGAATTTTGACCTAGAGCATCATGAAACCCTTGCAAAGTTGTTCATTTAACCATGAAAGGTGAGCGCATAGCCTCTTTCATTGATGCAACCAAGCAATCCTACCTATTATGGTCTGGTGGACAACCACACCCATTCATTGTGGGAATCAGAGAGGATCCCAACGTCCCGAACTGTTGCTCTGTGCATGAGTTTTACGGTCTTTTCCAGCCCTAGGAATTTACATGCTTTGCAGACATACAGCAAGAAGTGCAACTTTAATTAAAACTTGACACCCTGAGAGGTAGGAACCCCTGGGAGGTTTTCAGCATCTCCAGGGGTGTGAATATTCTTTGACACACAACTGCATCGGCGCTGGGCTGAGTGGCAGCCCCCATCATCTTGCTGAGACCTCGGGAAGACCGGCCAGGAGTCTGCTTCTCTCCCCATGGCTGACGTGTCACTGGTTTTGCATTTCCTGGCTCCATTCCTTCAAGATGTCCCCAGCAGCTTTCAAGGTCGAGTCCTCCTAAAAGATTGAATGAAAAAAGGATGAGCTTTTTTTAAAAATAAAATATAATTTTTATTGAATAATTATTTTTACGAAGCGAAAAGATAAACATGAAAGAAGATAGGATAAGATAAGGGAAGGGAAGGGGAAGGGGGAAGGAAAGGAAGCAAATGGATGAGAAAGGAAAGGAAAGGAAAGGAAAAAAGAATGGAGACTTCACCTTTGCAAAGCAGAAACGCAGAAAATGGTCAAAATTTTTCTTCTGTGGGACACTGTAGAAAGCAGAGACAGGAATGGAAGCCAGACGCTGTAGAGGAGGACACGAAAAATCAGGATGAAAAGCAAAATACATCTCTCTCTCTCTCTCTTCCCCCCTCCCCAAAAAATATTTTATTCACCTTCTTGGATTATAACAAAAAACAGAGCCTTCATGGTGAAACTTTAGAGCCCCGGTAAAGGAAAAGTATGAGAGGCTCAGGGTTGAAATGAGGGGTCCTTGGTGCTTAGAGAGACACACACCCCCTTTAGAACCCCACCCTTCTCCACTCACCTTGTTCTTAATCATCCATTTTGCAAAACGAAAGTCGTAGGATTCTTCTGAAGGTGACAAATCAATTTCTAGAAGAGGACACAAATGATGTGAGGGCCATTGGCAACCTCCGCTGGGTCTTTACAGGTCTTTACTGTAGTTCCTATCATCCCCAGCCATGCCCCATGTGGCTGAGGAACATGGGGCAACCCACTAGCATTGCGAGACTCTGTTATTATAATTTATTTATTTTATTTGATTTATATCCCGCCCTTCTCCCGACGGGACTCAGGGCGGCTCACAACATATTTAAAACAAAAACATACCCACAATCCCCGCCAAATAAAACCAAATTAAAACCAAATATTTTAAAGTTGTGGTATTAAAATTTTCTAAAAAATAAACCCAATTTAAAATCCTCCCTAGGCCAGGCCCGCTTGTTGGAAAAGCCATGTCTTGAGGGCGCGGCGGAAAGTAAGGAGATCCGGAATCGTCCGGATCTCGGGGGGTAGTTCGTTCCAGAGGGCAGGGGCACCCACAGAGAAGGCCCTCCCCCTGGGGGTCGCCAGCCGACATTGCTT
>NW_015390691.1:0-3928 GCF_001527695.2 Protobothrops mucrosquamatus | reverse complement strand
CTAGGCCAGGCCCGCTTGTTGGAAAAGCCATGTCTTGAGGGCGCGGCGGAAAGTAAGGAGATCCGGAATCGTCCGGATCTCGGGGGGTAGTTCGTTCCAGAGGGCAGGGGCACCCACAGAGAAGGCCCTCCCCCTGGGGGTCGCCAGCCGACATTGCTTGGCCGACGGCACCCTGAGGAGACCCACTCTGTGGGAGCGTCTACAATACAAATAGTCTTAGTACGGGTGCAGACAGTCCTCTACTTACGACCAGTCACCAGTGACCACGAAGGTACTTCCATTCCAGTCCCAAAGTTATAACAGTCAGATCACGTGACCACATTTTGAGCCATCGGCCACCAGCCCACATTTAAACCGTGGGCAGCATGTTTTGCCAAAAATAAGTGCTCACTTCTGGGTTTTGCCAAGAAAGCCCCATAGCAAACAATGCATTCGCTTAATGACCACTTAAGGACTGTGGTGATTCGCTTAACCACCACCGTAAACGAGTTTGTAAAATAGGGTTGGTTGCGTGGGTGACTTGCTTTACGACTGCCAGTCTCCATTACGGTTGTAAGTCAAGGACTACCTGTAGTCCTCGAACTACGACGGCGGCTGGGACTGGGGTTTCCATCATTCACCGATGCAGATGTGGGATCTACTCCACAGGCCCAACCCGAACACTCAACCCTCCGCACGACCCTGCAGGGACTTTTGGGGTGGCTTACTAAACGTCGAGAGGTCGGCAATCAGGAAGTAGGTGCCCTCCGGGACAATCGGCTTCATGCCCGCCAAGACCAGGCTCTCCACCAGGAGATCCCGTTTCCGCTGAAGCTCTTTGGGCAGCTGCAGAAAATAGCTGTCGGGCTTGCCGAGGCGCGCCAACTCTTGCTCAAACCCATGGGCCACGGCCTCCTGCTGAAGCAAAGGGCGAAAGAGAGGACGAGGGGGTGGCACGTCAGCCTCGGGGGGGGTGAACCCAGCAAAGTGCAATTTATCAAACAAGCCACGGGAAGTTGGGCTTGTCAGGGAAAGAGGATGGAGGTTTGCAAAATATTAGAAGGGCAGGACTTTGGCCTCTTCTCCCTGGATAATAGATGACAGGCAGATAATAGACAGGTGATAGATAGACGACAGACAATAGACAATATAGGCAATAGACAATAGGTTATAGGTAATAGATGACACATTAAAAAATGGGGGGCGGCTTCCCAAATACTCCGGCAGACAGTTAAAAAGATGATCAAGAAAACTTTGCCCAGATGATCTTAGAGCAGGGATCCCCCAAGGAGTCAATAGTGATTCTCAAGGATCGATAGGACAGTCGACAAGGGATTGATAAATATCTGGGGGTCAAATGGTAGCCAATAAATGACAGAGGGTTGATTAGGATCAATCAATCTTTAGGATCTCTATAGAACTCCATGTCAGTTTCTAGTTAACTAGGATCTATTATCTATTATCCCAAGGAACCGTCACATTGCGAGAATCTGGACGGCTTGTTTCGCTGATGCTTTTAGCCCGCCCTGCAAATGCTGTGAATGGGCTGCCAGGTGAACTTGGGTTGTGGGAATGCCACGCTTCGCGCGGCCCTGTCCACTTACCTGAGCTGCAGTGGCACAATGATAGATCGAATTTTGGTGGACGGTTCTTAGGTGTTTCAAGAGGCGGTCGGGCCCGATGGCCCAGCCAACCTGTCGGGAGGAAAGAGGGTGGATAATTACTTCCCTCGTTTGGAATTTCTTCTTCAGATCTTTAGAGGAGCATCCTCGGCTATTATATTCCTCAGTCGGCAGCTAGTTCTGCCATTTGCAAAAAAAGAGGAAATGTTGATGAGTGGGCCTATGGGTGTGGGGAGTGGGTACAGATAGTCCTCGACGTACAATCGTTTGTTTAGTGACTGTTCGAAGTTACAACGGCACTAAAGCAGTGACTTATGACTCTTTTTCACACGTAGGACCGTTGCAGTATCCCCAGGGTCACGTAACCAAAGTCCAGACGCTTGGCAACTGCTGCCACACCAGATCCCTCACCTTCCATCCCGTGGCACTGAAGGATTTGCCAGCGCTGCCAATGGTCACAGTCCGCTCCCACATTCCTGGCAAACTGGCTGTAAAACAGAGAGGAGAAAAGTGAGGCACCAGTCTGCTCA
Organism: Protobothrops mucrosquamatus; assembly: GCF_001527695.2. NCBI lineage: Eukaryota > Metazoa > Chordata > Lepidosauria > Squamata > Viperidae > Protobothrops > Protobothrops mucrosquamatus. The sequence goes on along the minus strand of NW_015390691.1, from coordinate 1,797 downwards.
CCCAAGGTATTGTCTGAAAACCGCCACCCTCTCCCGCTGGCTGTGCCCATCCTCCTTCCATATCGCAGGACATCGGACTCCCCAGAATCTTTCCAGGGGACTTGTTATAGAATCAGTGGGGCATTGCAAGAATCTACGTTGGAGGTGGTCCTCGACTTACAATCAAAACCCTAACTGCCATTGCTAAACAAGGTACAAGTCGGTTGCCAATCACCAAGTTGGTTCATCACGTGACTGCAGCGATGCTGCAAATGATCCTAAATGAAGGCCCGTTGTTGAGCACCCAAAATATGATCGTACGACCGGAGAGAGGGAAGGCAGCCATCAAAATTTAGAATCCAGGTCATAAGTAGCCCTGGGGAGGTCCATTGTAACTTTGGATGGTCGTAATTCAAGACTATTTGTACCAACTCAGCTGGACCTTACCAATCCGCACGTGCTCATTTTCGTCGTAAACCAGCCACTCGTAGACCTCATCGCTTAAACAGACCACGTCGTGTCTCACACACAGGTCCGCCAAGTGCATCATCTCATCTCTGCTGAAAACCTGCAGGGCACAAAGAGGCAGGAAGTTGGTCCCCTCTGAAATGCAACTATCACAACAACCCTAGTAGGTAGGCTAGACCTGGCCCAGGCACTCCGATTGTGCTCGGCTTCCAGCTTCTCCATTTTATAAAAAGCGAACAGGTAAAGACTCCAGAAGTTGTGGGTGCTCCAACACTGGAGGTTTTCAAGAAGAGACTGGACAGCCACTGGTCCGAAATGGTATAAGGTCTCCTGCTTGAGCAGGGGGCTGGACTAGAAGACCTCCAAGGTCCCCTCCAGCCCTAGGATTCTATGATTTAAATATCCCCGATGGGCACCTTGCAATACTTCATTACCTTCCCCAAAGGGTTGTTGGGAGAATTCAAAATCAGGACTTTTGTTCGTTGGGTGAACGCCGCCTCCAATTCGGCTGGATCGAGTTGCCAGTCCCGGCTGGATGCCAGCTTTCCACTTTTGGCAACTTTCTGGAGGAGAAAAAAAAAGACCTTGGTGAATGATCTCCAGCCTGGTGCCCTTCAGATTCCTTAATTTAATATAGATCCTTTAAATGAAATTAAAACAGCAGCAGCAACAAAAACGAAGGGGGACCATTTTGTTGCCAAGAATCCGTCACATAAACCCCAGAGGAAGTCTTGGAAAATGCACAGTCTGAGACCACAACACAAAGGATGTATTGCAAGATTGGTAGTCGCCTCACAGGGGAAATCAGGTAAAAATCACAACCAGATGAGTTAATTCTACTGTGTTGTAAAGCTACATTAGCAGAAACTTGCAAGTCTGAAAGTACAAATATTTCTCTGTCTCCTTTGCAGCCTGAAAAATTAGGAGGGATCCCTTCTGATCCTCTTTCTCCACCTGCACCTCCATCCTCTTTCTCCACCCATTGTGCAGCTCTGGGCTGTGCCCTCTCTTATCTGACTGTTCCCTTGGCAGCGCTTCTTTGCCCACTAATCACCAATGCTCTTAAACCTGAAGTGTGCCCTTCCCTTCCTTATTTAGGGGACCCATCGGTGGGCACTCACTCACCAGACGGAGGGGGACAAAGACGGGTTTCCCGCCTGCCATTTTGGTCATGGGTTCATAGCAGTCGAAGTACGGCTCAATTATAATCACCTAGAGAAAACCAAGACGGGATTTGGCACTTAAGTGACTCAAAGACCGGCGTGCTAATCCATGGCAAGGGAATTCCATTAGTTGAAGTCCATACACCCTTAAAAAGGGGCCAGCATGGGGTAAGTAATTGCCGACTTG
>NW_015390690.1:61833-63031 GCF_001527695.2 Protobothrops mucrosquamatus | reverse complement strand
CTTCCCATGGTTGAGAAGGGTTTGCCACGGGTTGTAGTAGTCCAGGGGTTTTCCCTGGGATTCTTTTCATTGTGGCACATGTAGCGCAACTTTTTACATAGTTTTCCACATCCTTTTTCAGTCCCGGCCACCAGAATTGTCAACGGGTGAGGTGTAGGGTTTTTAAATATCCGAAGTGTCCAGCCTGTTTTACATCATGGCTGTGTTTGAGAGCATTAAGACGGAGGGCTTCTGGTAAATATAGTTTTCCCCCCATGTAAGCTAAACCATCCCTACACGTTAGGGAGGTCTGATTTTCTTTGAACCATTGGTCGGTGAGGAGTTCTCGTTTTATTTTCTTTACTCCAGGGTCATCAGGTTTAAGGACTCTGCGAGGTGTAAGTTGAGTGGCAATTTGCGGATTGGGGATGATTGCCTCATTGACCTCTTCCCGTTCGCTCTTGTATTGGGGTAGTCGGGATAGCGCATCAGCTAAGAAGTTTTTTTCCCCTGGTATGTACTTTAGAGTGAAGTCGAAGCGGTTAAAGTATTGTGCCCACCGCACTTGTTTTGGGGACAACTTACGGGGAGTTTTCAGTGCTTCTAGATTTTTGTGATCTGTCCATACCTCAAATGGCACTTTGCTCCCTTCTAGATAGTGCCGCCAGTTTAATAATGCCCATCTAATAGCGAAGGCCTCTTTTTCCCAGATTGCCCATCTCCGCTCGCTCTCAGTAAATTTCTTAGAGGTGTAGGCGCAGGGTTGCAGGATCCCATTTTTGTTCTTTTGCAGTAATACAGCTCCAACCGCCACATCGCTGGCATCGGCCTGAATCACAAAGGGTTCTCCTTGGTCGGGGTGCTTTAGGGCCGGTTCAGCAGCAAATAGTCTTTTTAAGTTCTCAAAAGCTGTTTGACAACCCATTGTCCATGCTAGTGGTTGGCCCGGCCGTGGCTTTCCTCCCCCTTTGCCTGTTTTGAGTAGTTCTGTGAGAGGCAAGGCAATTTCGGCAAAAGAGGGGTCTTGAGACGGTTGTATGGGAGGAGTTTGATTCTGTTGCTCCCGAGGACGTGGACAGGGTCTTGGGAGGGCTGAACGCAACCACATGTTTGTTGGATCCGTGCCCCTCCTGGCTGGTACTGGCAGCCCGGGAGGGTACACGAGCCTGGCTCCAGGGAATTGTTAACGCTTCTTTGCAGGAGGGCGCCTTTCCTGCGG
>NW_015390690.1:49355-58404 GCF_001527695.2 Protobothrops mucrosquamatus | reverse complement strand
TTTATGTGATCAGTCATGTTCGTGCTATATATCAGAATATCATCAAGATACACCAAAACCCCTTTGTACAAGTGATCATGTAGTACTTCATTGATTAATTGCATAAATACAGCTGGGGCCCCCTGTAGTCCAAACGGCATGACTTTGAACTGATAGCTCCCCATTGGACAGTTGAAGGCAGTTTTCCACTCGTCTCCCTGTTTTATTCTCACTCGGTAGTATGCCTCTCTCAGGTCTAACTTAGTGAAGACACTCCCTTTAGCTAGATGGGTTAATAAGTCCTTTAGGAGGGGGAGTGGGTATTTGTTTTCCACACTCACAGCATTGAGACCTTTATAGTCCACGCAGAGATGTAGAGACCCATCCCTTTTCTCTTTGAATAATACAGGGGCTCTCATGGTTGATTTGGCCCATTCGATAAACCCCCTCGCTAGGTTTTTGTTCACGTATCGCTGCATCTCCTCCATTTCAAGGGGGGACATAGCATACATTCTGGGTCATGGGAGTTTAGCTCCTGGCACCAGTTCAATGGAGCAGTCATTGGGTCTGTGAGGAGGTAGGGCATCACATTCTTTTTCACTGAAAACCTCTGCCAGGTCCCAGTATTCATTGGGGATGACTGGGTCGCCTGGAGGTGGTGAGGTGGCCATGTGCGCTCGCTCATTGGGTGGCCTAAGGTGTCCTGCAACATCTGTTGACTCAATGGGGGGATCAGGCCCTATAGGTAGTCTCACGGTTCTCACTCCTTTCTCCCACCAGATGAATGGTTTCCATTTGTCTAACCAGGCTAACTCTAGGATCACCGCCTCAGACATTTTTGGAGCCACCAGGAAGCGAATAAATTCCCAATGTGCACCTATTTCTAGACGTAAAGGTTTAGTTACTTGCGTGACAAGAGCCCCCCCCCCATGAGAGACCCATCGGCTTGCTCAAACCTCATGGGTTCAGCGAGCGATTTTGCTCGAATGCCCAATTTCAAGGCAAAGGGTAAACTAATAATACATTGGGTGCATCCAGAATCTATTAGCACATTTAAGTTCATTTGTACTCCAGATTTAGGGATTATAAGTTTGGCAGCTAGGGAAAAAGGCGGGATTTGTTGACTCACCATTGGGTCGTTCCCTTCGTCCTCACTGTCGAGAGAGGGTAGAGCTGGGGGGGATCCAGCCTTAGTCCCGGCGTCCTCCTGCGCAGGTGAGGTGACTTGGACAGCTCGTTCTTGCTTGTTCCGATTGGATTTCCCTCTCGGTGGTTGTTGATCAGATTTCTTTTTCATTGCGGGTCTTGGTCTGCCCTGTTGTTGGGGGTAGGGAATTGGGCAGTTCGCTGCTCGATGTCCCTGTTGTCCGCATCGGAAGCACAAGAGTGGCAACCCTATGGGTAGTTTGGGTCTTTCGGTAGGTGCAGTTGTTGGGGGCCTCCAGGGTGTTGGTTGTTGTCTGAGTCGTTCTGGTTTCGGTCCCATTTCAGGACAGGGAGGCTTCTTGTAACGAGAGAGCTTGACGTCCAACTTCACTGCTGTTTGGTACCAATCCTGCAGCCGATCGGGTATTTCGCGGTAGATGCAGGCCTGAGAGAGATGATCGTCTAATCCCTCAACAAAGTATTGAACTAGGGATTGTTCGGACCACCCCTCTGTTTGGCCTGCTAATTTGCGGAACTCCCGCACATAATCTAGGGCAGGCCTTCCGGCTTGTTTTATTTTGTGAATTTGTCTTGCTGCTTTGAGGGCCATGGATGGGTCCTCAAATCGTTCTTTCAGACCTAACAGAAGGAGGTGGGGATTTCCCAGTTCAGGGGCTTGTTCACTATATAAATTATTCACGGTAAGCCGACGAAGAGGGAGATCCAACCTACGTTATTGCAGCTGGTACCGTGGACCCAGGCCTATCACCAACCGGGTCGCCAAGTTCACTCTCGCGGGAACCAACTCTTTCTTTTAGTCGAAAAGACCTAGAGGTAGCTTCCAACGAAACTTTCCACCATGTTGGTGTCCGACAACGCCCTTGGTGACCCCAACAACCGGCTGGCCCCACCCCGGTTGTTGGTCCCATGGTTGCTGGGCTCTCTGCTGTTGACGTGGTACCACTAGTTGCTGATCTAGTAGTTGTTGGGCTCTATATTGTTGACGTGGTGCCCCCAGTTGTTGTTGGCCCCATCCTGCCTGCCAATCTAACGGTTGTTGGATTCTCTGCGGTTGACGTGGTGCTCCCAGTTGCTGTTGGCCCCATCTTGCCTGCTGATCCAGCGGTTGCTGGATTCTCTGCAGTTGACATGGTGCCCCCAGTTGTTGTTGGCCCCATCCTGCCTGCCAATCCAACGGTTGCTGGACTCTTTGCAGTTGACGTGGTGCCCTCAGTTCCTGTTGGCCCCACCCTGCCTGCTGACCCAACGGTTGTTGGATTCTGTGCGGTTGACATGCCCCCAGTTGCTGTTGGGCCCCTCCTGCCTGCTGATCCAGCAGTTGCTGGATTCTCTGCTGTTGTCCAGCGGGGGCTGGTGATGCCTCCTGCTGCTGTAGGACTCTCAATGGCTGCTGGGCAAGTGGGGGTTGTTGCTGGGCATCTCTAATCGTTAAGCTCACCGGTTGTAGCTCTTCTGGCCTCTGCTTCCCCTCAAACTGCTGCAAAGCCTCTATTAGTTGATTTAGGCTCAGAGATAGGTGACCACTTTTCTGTGGGGGTTGCTTGATTTCATCTCGCTGTAAGGGACCCGGACTGGGGGTCTCTCTCTCTGTGGGGCTGGAGGCCTTGGCAGGGGACCCCAGGGGCTGAAAAACTATTTGCTCTGCAAGGGTGCGGCTGGGGGCCTCTCTCCACGGAAGCTGTTCTTCGCTCTGCACTTCCAATTCTTCAAATTTCTCTGCTAGGTAGTCTAATGAACTACTGCGAACTGCAGGTGGGCATCTCCACTCACCCAAGTCTTCGGTGACAGACGGCCGGGTAGTTCTCCACTGGGTCTCCACTGCTGGCAGGGCTGTGTGAAAACCTGCAGAGCCTTCGCTCATCTTTTCCCAGCCTGACGACCAGATTAGTTCTCCAGACAGCTTTGGCCTCGCTCCCAGTTGGAGAGTTTGCAAGGATTTCTTTTCCTCCGGCTGATTAGCTGTCGCTCCCTTCAGTGGGGAAGCTGCTGCTGCTGTTGCTCCCCCTCCTGGGGAGGTTGCGGCAGGAGGGGTGCGGGCCTCAGGCCTTTCCTCTCCTTCCATGGTGAGATCTTCCCCTTATCTTTGTCAAACTATCCCCGTTATTTTAGGGATAGTGACTGGGGTAAGGGACCCCTAAATGGTTTTAAAAGTTGTTGGTTCTTGGCTTAATGTCATGGTTCCGAAAGAAGTAACTTTTCAAAGAACTTTGAGGCTTAATTACCTAAAAGAATCCTTTAATAGATTACATGATTCGGCACGAACAAAGGAAAGCCAAGAACTGAAACACCCCCCACCCTAGCTCTCGTGACAAAGCACAACTCCCTCCCTCCTTTCACAGTCATCAATCATATGCTCCAATTAATTTGAAGGGTGAGTCGTTCCCCCGTCTATTCTCTGTTATTGCACTCTGCTGTTACTTTGACCTTGGCTGTGCTATGCTAAGATAATGTTATTATTCACAGGCATTCCTCCCCGCTCATATGGCTAGCAATGTCTGCTTTAACCCTTGAAGTAATATGTAGGCTAAATAAGATATGTTTGCTTCTTCACATACGTCGAGCAAGAACATCCAATGTTAGCAAACTTGACACCGGCATTACCAGTATCGGGCCCTCCCCTTTGGCCTCTCCTCAGCTCCCAGGGTCTTCACAAAGATCTTGGCCGTACTGGCGGCTCATCTAAGGATGAGGCCCGTGCGAGTACAGTGTTACCTGGACGACATACTCGTGCAGTCCAGATCCTTCCACTCAGCCCAGTCAGATCTGGAAATCACAATCCGGACTCTTCAGGATCACGTTTTTTCCGTAAATTTCAAGAAGAGTCACACGACTCCCACAAGACGGCTTATCCATCTAGGAGCGCTGATAGACTCAGATCTCTGCGAAGTTTATCTCTCCTCAGAGCGCCAGGTCAGCATTCAGATGCTGGCCCGGCAAGTCCGAAGGGAAAAATGGGTGTCTCTGGTGCGACTTTCCCAACTCCTGGGGAAGATGGTCTCTTGCCTGGGCATCGTTCCATGGGCCAGGCTTCACTCCAGGAGCCTCCAATGGTTCCTCCTCCCTTTTCAGAGACGCAACATCAGTGCATCCAAAACGAAGGTCAGGGTTCCACACCTAACACTGGTTTCACTGCTTTGGTGGACTTCATCCACCCTATCCAAGGGCACTCTTTTCAAGGAACCGACCAGGATCACCCTGACCACAGACGCCAGTCTGTTCGGTTGGGGGGCACATCTTCACACTCACTTGGCACAGGGTCGGTGGTCCAGGTCAAACCTGGTCCACAACATCAATTGGCTGGAGCTCAGGGCCATTCACCTGGCCCTCCGGGAGTTCTCACCCCTCGTGACGGGGAAGCATGTGCTGGTCCTGACGGACAACATTACAGCCAAGGCTCACATAAACAAGCAGGGAGGGACCCACTCTTGGTCCCTCATGCAGGAAGGCTTTGGGACTTTGGGCGGAGTCCACTCTGAAATCCATAAGAGCGGAACACATTTCGGGGGAGGACAATCGACAGGCGGACTCCCTGAGCAGGGCCACCATAGATCATTCAGAGTGGAAACTAGATCCACCCTTGTTCAGGGAGGTAGCCCACAGGTTCGGCCAACCAGTCCTAGACCTCTTTGCCTCCCCGGCCAATGCACAGATCCCAAGGTTTTTTTCCAGATTCCAGTCAGAGCGGGCGGAAGGCCCAAGGAGCGTATGGCCCAAGGGCGTGCTCTATGCCTTTCCTCCTCTCCCACTGCTCCAAGCGACTATTCGCAATTTCCTACAAGAGCGAGCGGAGCTAATCTTAATTGCTCCATTTTGGCCGCGTCGGCCGTGGTTTGCAGATCTGGTGGACCTGTCGCTCTCGCCACCATGGAAAATCCCTCCGGACCGAATAGCTCTCAGTCAGGGGGACCTCCAACATCCAGACCCACAGTGGCTCCAACTAGCTGCTTGGCAGTTGAGCGGGAAGGTCTAACTAGGCTAGCATATTCCCCTGGGGTAATCTCAGTTATCCAGGCCTCGAGGCGCCCATCAACCAACAGGATCTACGATGCCACTTGGAGAAATTTCTGCTCCTGGTGCAGGCAACAGCATCGCTCGCCGCTATCTGTCACTATCCCAAATATATTAGAATATTTGCTTGAGGGACTAAATAGGGGCCTGTCAGTTAGCACCATACGCAGACAGGTAGCGGCGTTGTCGACAGTTCTCACTTGCGAGAACCATGATTCCCTGTCTCACCACCCAGCGGTTGGTGCTTTCCTTAAGGGCGCTGTTAACACAGGCCCTCCTACGATCCATCGTTACCCGTCCTGGGATTTGACCATGGTACTACAAGCATTAACTTCTTCTCCATTTGAACCGCTAGGTTCATGTTCCCTACACTTCCTCACCTTGAAGGTTGCCTTTTTGGTGGCCATTACGTCGGCCAGGAGGATTTCAGAGCTAGCTGCTCTATCTGTCAGGAAGGATCTCTGCATGTTCCACGAGGACAGGGTGGTCCTCAGGTTGGATCCTGCATTTATTCCTAAGGTTAATACAGGGTTTCATCGATCTCAAGACCTGGTACTCCCCAACTTCTGTCCTAACCCTTCCCATCGTCTGGAGAGAGGGTGGCACACCTTGGACGTGTGCAGGGCTCTGCGTCACTATCTTAAGCGGACCTCGGCCTTCCGCAAATCGGAGGCCTTATTCATCTCTTTCCATCCTTCTACGATGGGGAGGAAGGTTTCTTCTTCCACCATTGGACAGTGGATTCGGGCCTGTATCATGAGGGCGTATGTTTCGCAGTCCCTTCCAGTTCCTTCTCAGATCACGGCCCACTCTACGCGCAGCGCTGCGGTCTCTGCAGCCTGGTCTACCCAGGCCTCGCTTGAAGAGATTTGCAAGGCGGCAACTTGGTCGTCCCCCTCTTCCTTTATTAAACATTATAGGATTGATAGGTTTGCTGCTGCAGATGCGGCTTTTGGGAGACGGGTTCTGCAGCAAGTTGTTGCTCCTCATGAGACACAAGCCTAGACTTCCCTCCCCTCAGGGACATGAGCGGCTTTGGTATGTCCCATTCTGTGGACTCTACACCATTCCTGCTGGAGAAAGGGGCGTTGTCTTACCTGAACACCTTTTCTCAGCAGGATGGTGTAGAGTCCACATCCCCCCCTGTGTCTCTTTAGTCTAGGCATGAGCTTTTGTTTTTCTTTTTGAAATTTAATTTGGAGCCTTGCGTCTGGATTCTTCGCCTCGACAAATCCTAAAAACTGGGAAGACACACCCAGAGAGAGGCGTGGCAAAGTTTTTTTGTCTTAGTCTGAGCAGAAAGGCTGAATTAACCCATTCTGTGGACTCTACACCATCCTGCTGAGAAAAGGCGTTCAGGTAAGACAACGCCCCTTTTTCTAGAATCTCAACATCTTTTTTACATTGTGGTGACCAAAACTAGATGCAGTATTCCATGTGTGGCCTTACCAAGGCATTGTAAAGTGGTATTAACACTTCATGTGATCTTCATTCTATCTTTCTGTTAATGCAGCCTAGCACTGTGTTGACTTTTTTGGCAACTGCAGCACACTGCTGGCTCATATTTAAGTGATTGTCCACTAGGATTCCCAAGATCCCTCTCACAGTTACTATTATTGAGCCAAGTACCAGTTATACTATACCTGTACATTTGGTTTTTCTTGTCTAAATGTAGAAGTTTACTTTTTTTCACCATTGATTACATTGGGCCCAATTCAGATTGATTTGGCTTTGCAAATCAGTTCAATTACGATTACAGTAATTAAATTCATATATGAGAAAAAAACGTTTTGCAAATGCACATAAGGCCATCTAATGATTGGATATTTTAGACATGAGTTGAAAATTCAGAAAATCAATTGGATTCAGAGACTATCAAATCATCTTTAAATTGCATCCAGTGAACCAAAATGTAATTGTCAACATGCTACATCAAGCATGATGTAGTCTTTAAATCAATGGAAGTTGTTCATCCCTGCAAAACTAGCCACCCTGGTGCTGGTCAGCCCTTAGCAGAAAGTTGAAAAATGCTTAAAGGGGGAAAAAAAGAGGGAAGTCTATATTTTGTGGTCCAACAGCCAGCTATGACACTGCCACAAATGTCAGGTGAAATCTGGATATCTACTTAACACTAATTCAGGTAGTCCTCAACTTATGATCACAATTGAGCCCCAGATTTCGTTATGTCAAGGTATTGATTTAACAGCTAACCAGCTTATGTAATGTAAGATGTAAGATGTAATGATGAGGATGACTCAGCAGGGTTTGTGTCTCTTTAAGAGCCTTTTTATAAAAGGGAAGGCTCTGCTGATGTGTTCTCTCTCTTCCGTTTCCTGCTGTAATTGTGGTTTGTTGGATCCTGCTGTATTAGCACATGTACTGTATGTATATTGTTCCTGGTGTATGATATTGTAGATAGTGTAAGATAAACCACCATTTAATACAAACCACTGTTTACTGTGTTTACTCCTGGGTTATCTCAGTGCAATAAGACACGTTACATGAGACATTTGTTGAGTGAATTTTGCCCCATTTTATCACCGCCCTTGTCACAATTGTTAAGTGAATCACTGCAGTTGTTAAGTAACATGATTGTTAAATGAATCTGGTTTCCCCATTGATTTTGCTCATCAAAAGGTTGCAAAAGGTGATCACATGACCTCAGGACCCAGCAACGGTGATAAGTACAAGCCAGTTGCCAACATCTGAATTTTATTCACTTGATCATGGGGATGCTACAAAGGTTATAAGTGTCACTTTTTTCAGTGACTACATTTCTGCCGAGGGCTGATTCTGCTAATTCAGAACAGAGTAAAAAAGGAATTAATTTCTTTTCTGATTTTTTGGGGAGTTGCTTAAAGTAGCACGTTGCATATATATAGCATATGGATTTCCTGTTAAATCGCATATCGCAGGAATCTGTTTCAACTGGGCAGTTTTCACAGTTTTTAAGTTGTTTAAAAGTATTTCCTTGACTTCTGGTGGCTCGGCGGCTGCCGAAGGAGGCTTTTTGATAGCCTCCCGTCCGGGACTGCGTAAAAATCGCCGAAACAGCGCATATCAGCTGTTTGGCGGTCTGAACCTTCTCTCCGGGAAAAGGAGAGGAGGAGAGCTTACTCTGAAGTAGGAGTTGAGTTCCCTAGTCTCCCTGGGGGGCTCCCAGGGAGGCGAAGGTGAGAACTCCTCCGGAGCTCAGAGTTCCTCCGCAGATCGGGATGTCTTCGTTATTTTAGCGAAGCCAGACGCCGTCTCCACCTCTGATGCTTTTTTCTGAGATTTTAAATGTGAGTAATCTATAACAGACAGAGCTGTCTAGGAAACTTGGACTTTTTACAAAGAAATTATAACTTTGACTCAGAAGAATAAAGTACTCTTCTCAACTGACTGAAATTGAAAGTTAACTTCCAGACAAGGGAGAAAAAAAATGGCCACGGCTCAGCGTTAAAGGCTATCTATCAACTACAATTTGCGCAAGTGATAGTAAATGGAGGATTGACAGATTCAATTAAAATTGAAAAAGGTACAAGGCAAGGTTGTCCACTATCACCTTTATTGTTTATTCTGACTTTGGAGATTTTATTAATTAAGATCCGTGAGTCTTCACTTATAAAAGGAATAACTTTGGGTAAGAACAACTATAAGCTTAGAGCTTTTGCTGATGATTTGGTTTTTACGTTGTCGCAACCAATTGATTCAGCAAGAAATTTGATACAGATATTGATGCAATATGGAAAGGTGTCTGGATTTAAAGTAAATAATAATAAGACTAAAATATTATCTAAAAATATGTTTATGAAAGATATAGAGATTTTAAGTAATGTAACTGGTTTTGAAATAGTGAAAAAAGTGAAATATTTGGGTGTTGATATTACTGCTTCTAATGTTAAATTGTATA
>NW_015390690.1:44539-47012 GCF_001527695.2 Protobothrops mucrosquamatus | reverse complement strand
GAGGTAATTTAAAATCAACTTGAATGCATTGAAATAGCCTCACCATTAGATGTTATAGAGCATTTTATGTATTTGTCTACATATCATACTTATCGTATAGCCAACCATATATTAACCATAGAAAAGTATCAATTATCCCTCCCCTAGCCATTCCTTTGTCCGTATGTATTTACAAACAGATTACTTAGTAAAGAGCCAATAAAGGAGCGCTCACCAAACTCTACTTGAGTTTGTTTGCATACAAATCTTTATTCAAAACAACATAGCTCATTTATAATCCCAAGAAATTTTCTCAACTCCTTCATTTTAAACAAGGGTTGAATTACAATTCCTTCAATTCTTTTAGGTATTATTATTATTATTATTATTATTGTTATTGTTATTATTATTATTATCAGTGTGTCCTGCACAGAGACATAAAAACATAAAAAATAAAACAACCAAAAAAAAAGCAACTCCACAAAATAAATAAACAAACAAGCTTAATAAGATATTCTGAGTTACTGAAATAGTTTTGTATCAAACTCTAGTATCAACTCTTTGGTTTTAATATAATTTTTGTCAAATTCCAATTTAATCAGATTCCATTCAGATGGAAACAAATTTCCATTAAATAGGTTCTCATATTTCATTTATTTAAAAAAATAACCCTATTTCTTACTGCAAGAATGGGTATTAAATTTCATATCCACTCCACCTTCCTCAAACCAGAATTCTAAGCAGAAAAAAAGTTAAAAAGATCAGACCCCCCTTTTCTCTCTCTCTCTCTCTCTCTCACTCTCACTCACTCTTAAAGCAACACAGCCAGCTGGGGGTGGGGGAAAAGAGACAGGAAAAGAAGAAATTACACAACAATTTCACCACTAACAAAATAGTTTTCTCTTCTTCACATGCATTTTCCATTTCACTTTTACAGCAACAACAACAAAAATCTGTGGTTTACTGCTTCTTTCTGGGATGGGGGAGAAACTCACACACACACACACACACACACACACAAACACAGGATCAGCATATCCACACATTCACTTCCGTTCAAATTGCTTCTATAAACACTTTCACATACAAATATTTCATTTCATACTTTCTCCTGACAAACAAATAACTATTATTATTATTATTATAATTTCAAGGAACTGTTCAAAAGCCAATGAGCTCCTTTCCTCTCCCAATTTCCTTTGTTCTTAGAGCTTGCCTATTAACTTTCTTGCAAAATGAGACATCCGGCCGTTATTTGTTTCACAACAGTGAAAACTCTCCTGTAGCCATACCTTTCAGAAACACGTCTTCTAAAACCCTCATGGAGTGTTTGGATTACTTCACGTGTTATGGCTTTATTCAACATCTGCTATCCATCAGGTAATATCCATTTTCCTTCTGTNATCTGAAACTATAAACTTCTGGAGAGCAGATGCCACAGTTCCATATAATTCTTCCAATCTCTTAAGACATAGATTTTTAACTTCCACACTGTATTGCTTGACTGCTTGCATCAAAACATTCTGTAGGTCATTCATAATGAAAAGTAAAGACATTTTCAATGAGATCCACTCAGCAACCAAAAAGAAAAATTTCTTTCTCACTCTTTTTTTTTCCCTCAGATGCGCAGCCATTTTAAAACTTCCAAATTTCTTTAAATATACTCCATTAATCCAAAAGGATAGCAATATTAATATCACCAGCCAGTATACACCACAAATTCATTGCAGCTAAAACTTTCCGGAGCCGGAGAAGTAACAATATATCTCTTTCCAGTCAGTAGCCAAAAAAAAAGTGAAAGTAAAAAAAACAAAAAAAACCCCGAAAGTATTCCAGAGAAACGGCAAGTCCGCAGCCATTTTCTCTCACTTTAAATCACCACAAAATAAAGAAGATGTTAGTATATTTCAGAGTCAAAGTCAGAAAATCCACTGTAAATCCGAACCTCCTGTTTAGTTCCGTCTGCTTAAAATTTAAGTCCAAATACCTTCCAACAGCAGAGGTGGGAGCTGCATCTGGCTTCGCTCCAAAAGAGGAGCGAAGGCGCCATAGGGCGCGGAGACCGTCCAGACTCCGGGCGAGCTAGCATCTCTCAACCCCGATTATAACAAAACCGGGGTGAGAGGAAGCTCGAGCCCTATCCGGACTTACTCACCCCCCCCCCTCTTTGCCCGAGGGACGAGGTTCCGAGCCGAGAGACAGCTAACGAACGCTGTCTCTTCAGGCTTTGATGCGCTCCCAGGCGGGCGGCTAACAAAAGCCGCCATGCGATGCAGCCTGTCACCACCAGAAGTCGAGATTCTTCTTTTTCTTGTTCTATCATTAAAGCTTTACTCATGTTCTGTGCTTTTGGAACAGCTTCTCTTATTCCTCTTATCAATAATACTCTCATATCTTCCATGTTTTGTCTATCTGCAGCATTATTATTATCCCAATTTGGTCTTACTACAGGAAACTTTACATCTGCCAAAATTGCCCCCTGTGCTTGGGGATT
>NW_015390690.1:32185-41201 GCF_001527695.2 Protobothrops mucrosquamatus | reverse complement strand
AATAGGGAATAATTTTTAAAATTTTTTAAAGATTTTAAATATGACACAGCCATTAATATATTTGCTTTTTAATTGGTTTTATAGGGGAAATGTTTTTTTGTGTTGTTTTTTAACATGCTGTGAGCCGCCCTGAGTCCCTCTGGGGAGAAGGGCGGCATAGAAGTTTAAATATAAATAAATAAATAAATAAATAAATAAAGCAAAGAAAGCTTAGCATATTTAGCATTATCAGTATGATAATGGTAATATATAGAAAAGAAAGCAATCAGAAAATTTATTTATAATAACCCCCAAATGTGATCCAATCACAAACAAAATTAGCACATAAAAACCACAGTAAAAATTACACAAACAAATAACACATAACAAAAGTAGTATTTGTGCAACTATAAAATACAAACACCCACGAAAACCTCAGAAAACATATATAAATATATAGAAATATATATACCGGTATATATAATATTTCTAATTATGTATCAATATATATGACTATATATATGACTATAATACCTTTATATAACGTTATTCTTAGGGTTAACGTTAAAAATAAGATTACAAATAGAGTTATACCTTTCCTTATCCCACTATTATATAGTATAATTTATAATGCTCTTAACACCTCTTATATATATTTCTATAACACTACACACAATACATATACATATACTATTCTCTAAGTATTATCACCACTCTTAATTTCATTCACTATAATTACTTTCTCACTTCTATTTAATTCAATTACTCAATTATACTTATTTCTATTCGTTTCATTTGCTTAATTCCTTTTAATACATTGCCTGACGCCCCTTTTCTACTTGTCGCTTAATCACTGCTTGTATACGGGTGCTACAATATTGCATCAGCCTTTTTTCTCTCTGTCTCAATTTAATGTGTCCACAGATCCACCAAATGTCAACTCTTATTTCTTCTTCTATATATCCAATATTTCCAAAACGTCCACTAGTCACTTTACACAGATATATGTCAGTTAAAATCCAAATTTCAATGCTATTTGCTCTTCAAAAATAAGTTCCACTAATTAGTATTAAATTTCTCCGTTGTCTCACTTCAACTTTTAATCCTTATGTTAATTTTTCCAAAGTCTCTTAATCACCCTTTGTTGCCTCCGACCGTCCTTTCTCCAGTCCTTTCTTCAGTTTCAATCTCTACTTCTTGCAGCTCAAATTCTGATCTTTCACGTTTTATAAACTTTACTGTGGGCTCTCTGCTTCTTCTCACTGCTCTCGTTCTGCTCTATCGCTCCCTTCTCCACTCTATTCCATTTCAGTTGCCGCTGTGTCTCTCTCCTTATCGCTTTGCTTTTTCTGCGCCTTCTCTCTGCCAAATATTCCTCACCTCCTTCAGGGGTTTTCCTCGTCTCCCGTATGAAGCTGTCAGTTCTACTTTTCGCTTCCCTTTCAGACTGCCGCCATCACTCCAGGCCGGCCTTAGAGACCGGCTTCTTCTCCACCAATTTTAAAAGTGCTGCTCCTGTCTGCTCGGGTGTTTGCTTTCCACCCGGCTTCTCTGAAGCTTCCTCTTTAATTTACCAATCTCTCCGGGATCGGTAAAGCCCTTGCCGGGCTCTTAGCGAAGATTTTTTGGGATTTAGGAACAGAGATCTGTTCCTTCACCCGCTCCACACTGACGTCACAGCCAGAAGTCACTAAATTTATATGGCAAAGGAAAAAACCCAGGATTAAATTAAAACTCTTGCAAGATATGAAAGATAAAGGGGGATTGGCGTTACCAGAGTGGGAAATATACTACCAAGCATCAAGCTTAACTTGGCTAAAAGATTGGATGGATTTGAAAAATACTAGAGTTTTATCAATAGAAGGACATGACTTGCAAGCAGGGTGGCATGCATTCCTATGGGACGAAAAATATAAAATACACAGATACTTTCAAAGACACATAGTTAGGAATGCTACAGACTTGGGAAAAAATAAAACAAAAACATTATATAAGAATTCCAATGTGGTTATCCCCAACAGAAGCTCTGAAACACCCAAACCTACTGGATATAAATAAGATAATTAGATACAAGGAATTAGTAAATGAACAGGGAAATCTGAAAACAAAACAAGAATTGGAACAAGACATAGGCAGAGAGATTGACTGGTGGACATTTACACAAATTCAATCTAAATATACAGAGGACAAAAAATTATATGAAATACAAAAAGAGCCGCAAGAATTGGATAAAATTATACATGGAACAGAAATAAAATTAATTAGCAATTTATATAAATACTTATTGAGATATAAAATGGAAGACGAGGTTGTTAAAGTCACAATGATTAGATGGGCAAAAAATTTCGGATATAATATAGAATTGGAGAAATGGGAAAAAATATGGGAAACAAACATAAAATTGACTATGTCTGCGGCATTCAAGGAAAACCAGTTGAAGATGTTTTACTGATGGCATCTTCCACCAGCAAAGCTTGCCAAGATGTTCCAGAATAATTCGCCAACATGTTGGAAATGTAAAAAAGTACATGGAACATATTATCATATATAGTGGACATGCCCAGTTGCGAAAAAATACTGGACTAAAATAAGAAGATGGATGGAAGAAATAATAGACCAACCCGTAGACTGGAAACCAGAGATCTTTCTGCTGGGTATTTTAAACAGAAAATATAGTAAAGAAATACGGTACTTAATTCTACATATAACAACGGCAGCAAGAATAGTATACGCACAGTTCTGGGAAAATGAGAATATACCATCAGAGGAAGAAGTGATAAGAAAAATCCTGGACTGTGCTGAGATGGACAAATTAACAAAAGAGATAAAAGAAAAGGAAGACACAGAGTACTATTTAATATGGAATAAGTGGTATGACTGGTTGGAGATTAGAAATAATAAATGAGAATAAATGTGGAAAGGTCAAAAATGGAAAATGTGTGTATAATAATGTATAGTAATAATAATATGTATTATTTTTAGTATGAAGTATAGTATGAAGGAAGAAAAATGCAAACAAGAAACAATGGGACAAGGACAAATATATTTAAAGAAGAATAAAGGGGGAAATGTAATAGAAGATTACCGTTACGAAATTGCTGTTAAAAAAAAAAGGAGGAGTATACACTGTGTGTGTATGTGTGTTATGTTTTGTTGTTTTAAAAAAAAAAAATTAAAAGAAGAAGATTAAGACCTAGATATAATTGAAAGAGATGGAGAAGGAGAGTGGGATTTTGTCAATGAATATAAATGGACTAAATTCTCCCTCAAAAAGGAAAAAAATTCTTTACATGACTACAAAAATTAAAAATGGATATAATTTGTCTCCAAGAAACACACATCAAGAGACAACACTATAAGTTGTAAGAACAACCGAAAATTGGTAAACTTCACTTTGCATTAGCACTTCAAAAGAAAAGAGGAATAGCTCTATACATTAAAGAAACGATGAACCCTAAACAAATTTATGCGGATGAAGAGGGGAGAATATTAATGGTGGAAATAATGATGGATCAAAAACAGATACTGATGGTAGCAATATATGTACCAAATGATAAGAACAATTTTACCCAAAATTACATACAAAAATATTAGAATTGAACTATCAAAATCTCTGTATAATGGGAGACTTTAATGCAATAACAGATGGAACTTTGGACTATAAAAGCACTAAGCAAGGGAGGAAAGGAGGAAATATATTACCTAAAGCATTTTTAAAAATGACAGAAGAACTCTGTATCCAAGATATATGGAGAGAAAAAAATCCAAAGAAATTACAATACACATTTTACTTAAATAGACATAAATCATGGTCTAGAATTGATATGATATGGACATCTTTGGAACTTAATAAGATGATACAAGAAATTGAGATAGAAACTAATGTTTGGGCAGATCATAACCCAAAAAAGATGACTTGGAGAGGAACCAAGAAAACATTAAGATGGTCCTTGAACAAATCTATTTTAAAAGAAAAAGAATTCATACAACTAGCGACAAAGGAAATGGATTTTTTCTTCAAAATAAACAAGAAGAAACATCGCCTCAAAATGTGTGGGATACGGCTAAAGCATATTTCAGAGGGTTGGCTATAACCTATACCGCTAAAAAGAATAAAGAAAAGAAACAACAACAGTTAAAGTTGAAGGAAGAATTCAGAAAGTTAGAATCAGAATTACAAATAGACCCACAAACGAAAATACTTAAGAAACAAATGGAGATAATAAAACACAAATTAAATCTAGCTGAGGCGGAAATAATGGCTCAACAGCTTAAAAGGGCTAAACAGTACTTTTTTGAAAATGCCAACAAACCGGGGAGATGGTTAGCACATAGATTGAAAAAAGAAAAAGAGAAAAAACTGATAAACAAGCTGCAAGATTCAAAAGGTGAATTACAGTTTCAAAATGATACAATTAAAAAAATTATCAAAGACTATTACGAGATACTTTACAATGCAGAGGAAATCCCAAAAGAAAAAATACAGCAGTATTTAAAAAAGCAGACTTACCAAAAATTCCAGAGAATATTCAAAATATATTAAATGGAAAAATATCAATGATGGAGATTATAGAGGCTATAAAAACTCAAAAAAATGATAAGACTCCGGGTCCAGATGGATTACCTGCAGAGCTTTACAAATCATTACAAGATATACTAAGTCCTATTTTGAAAGAACTGTGTAATGAAATACTTTTGGAGGCTAAAATACCAAATACATGGATTGAAGCCAATGTTACCTTAATACCCAAAGAAGACTATGATCTAACGCAAATAAAAAACTATAGACCAATATCACTATTAAATGTAGATTATAAAATTTTCGCCTCAATAATAGCAGAAAGACTAAATAAATTTTGACCAAATTTATACATAGAGACCAAAATGGTTTTCTACGTAAAAGACAGATAAAAAATAATTTAAGAATGATTCTTGATGTGTTAGAGTACTATGAAATTCATCCAGGGAAACAGATGGCTTTAATATTTCTTGATGCACAGAAAGTGTTTGACAATGTAAACTGGCAATTTATGTTTCAGCAACTAGCGGAAATGGACTTTGGAGAAAATTTTATAAATGTAATTAAAACAATTTATTGTAAACAAACAGCCAAAATAATTGTAAATGGAGATTTTACAGAAAACTTTAACATTAAAAAGGCACAAGACAGGGATGCCCACTGTTCTGTTTCCAAAGATGAGGCATGGAGACGAAGCAGAGTAACAAAAAAACAGTCTTCCTTTACTGCAATTCACCAACAGAACAGAGAACAAAAATGGCGCAGGCCCTTTTATAGTCCCCTGGCAGGGACAGCGTCAGCCAATCATTCCACAGCATTCTCCTGCCTTGCACATGCGTGCAAGGCTGGAGACAGCCTGTCTGGTCCTGGGCAACCACGTGGTCTGCCCGGGCCTTTATGCAGCTTTCCTGAGCCTGCTGAGTCATTCAGGAGGCCCAGGACACAACACCCCTCCCCCTTTGGATTAAACAATAAGTACACACTTATTATTTGTACATCCATACATATATACACGTGTTCAATTGAGCATGTTGTTATTTCTAAATACAGTTATGCCTGCTCACAGGCAAGCCAAGATTTACATCTCTTTATTCCAACAATAATACATCATACTTTATAGTACCAAAAAGTATAAAACCCTTCTTTTGAGTGTGTTCTGATTGATAGAGAACTACTAGGCTTCCCCCATACTTGAGAGGAACCTCACATAGTCCTTTAAGTGTTTGGGTGGACCCTTGGCCCGCTCTGACCTTCTTGGAGCCAGTGTGTGTGCCTGGCCTACCAGCTCACCTGCCAGGCTAGGCAGACCAGGACTTTGGTGCCCCATAGACCCAGGTGACCCCCCACGCTGCTGACTGGCTGGATCCTCTGAACCCAAACCAGAGTTCCTTGGGGGGGTGGAATAATAATAATAATAATAATAATAATAATAATAATAATAATAATAATAATAATAATAATAATAATAATAATAATAATAATAATAATAATAATAATAATAATAAAGTTGGAAGGGACCTTGGAGGTCATCGAGTCCAACCCCCTGCTCAGGCAGGAACCCTACACCATCTCAGACAAATGGCTGTCCAGTCTCTTCTTAAAAACTTCCAGTTTTGGAGCATTCACCGCTTCTGGAGGCAGGTTCTTCCATTGGTTAATTGTTCTAACTGTCAGGAAGTTTCTCCTTAGTTCTAAGTTGCTTCTCTCCTTGATCAGTTTCCATCCGTTGCTTCTCGTCCTGCCTTCAGGCGCATTGGAGAATAGCTTGACTCCCTCTTCTTTGTGGCAGCCCCTGAGATATTGGAACACTGCTATCATGTCCCCCCTCGTCCTTCTCTTCGTTAAACTAGACATACCCAATTCCAGCAACCGTTCCTTATATGTTTTAGCCTCCAGTCCCCTAATCATCTTTGTTGCTCTTCTCTGTACTCTTTCTAGAGTCTCAGCATCTTNCAATCCCAGAAGCACCGGGCTCCTGGCCAATCCCAGAAGCACCGGGCTCCTGGCCAATCTCCTCTCCGTCGGAAGGCACCGAAGGCCGCACCAGAGGGGAAGGTCCTGGAGAGGGAGGCCTGGCCATCTCCTCTCCTTCATGTTCAGAGCCTTCCTCCTCTGATGAGAGGGACCCACAGGACGGAGCCACAACACTATCCCCCACCGCAGGGCCCTTTCCCCGGGTCCGACGGTCGGGATGTGGTCGGGACGGAAACTGGTCGTGAAAGGCCCGTACCAGGTCAGGGGCCTGAACGGAAGACGCGTCAACCCAGCTGAAATCTTCGGGCCCGTACCCCTTCCAGGCGATGAGGTATTGGAAGCGCCCCTTCAGCCAACGGGAGTCCCGAATACTGTCCACCTCGTACGTCGAGGTGTCGTCCTCGTCGGCCGCGACCAGAGGGGCAGGTGTTGTCGGGCGTCGGAGATGGCTCGCAGGGGCCTCAGGGACCAGGAGGGACCGATGAAACGGGGTGGAGCCGCATGGAACGTGGTAGAGTCAACTGGTAGGCCACCGGGTTGATGACCGCCTCGACTGGGAAGGGACCGATAAAGCGGTGGTCCAATTTCCTCACCGGCCGGTCCGAGGGGAGGTGTTTCGTGGACAGCCACACCCGATCTCCGACTTCTAGCGGTGGCGTTGCCCGTCGGGAGCGGTCGGCGACCCGTTTATAGTCCTCCTTCGCCCGGATCAGCTGCCGTCGCACCAGTTGCTGCACCGCCTGCAGCTCCGAGAGGAAGTCCTGGGTCTCGGGAACAGGGGAATCTGGGATCGCCAACGGGAAAAACCGTGGATGGTATCCGACATTGGCATGGAACGGGGTCATCTGGGTGGAGGTGTGTTGGGAGTTGTTGAATGCGAACTCCGCCAGGGGAAGGTACTCGGCCCAGTTGTCCTGCTGCTGGTTGACGAAACAGCGGAGGTACTGCTCCAGGATGCTGATGACCTTCTCCGTGCCCCCGTCAGTCTCCAGATGGTGCGCCGACGATAGGCACACCTGCACCTCCAGCGCGGCCATCAGGCTTTTCCAGAAGCGGGCCGTGAACTGGGCCCCGCGGTCCGACACCACCCTGTCCGGCAGGCCATGGAGGTGAAAGATGTGCTGCAGGAACAGACGGGCCGTGGTGCGGGCGGATGGCAGTCCGCGGCACGGGATTAAATGGGCCATCTTCGTGAGCATGTCCACCACCACGAGGACGGTCGTGAACGTGGCGGACAGTGGTAGATCCGTCAGGAAATCCATGGAGATGGCACCCCACGGTCTCTCCGGTGTCGGCAGTGGTTGGAGGAGTCCAGGAGGTGGGCCGGACGCGGATTTGGCCTGTCGGCACGTCACACAGGACGTCACGTAAACGTGCACGTCATGCCGTACCCTAGGCCACCAAAAAGTCCGCGTCACCAGGTTCAAGGTCTTGAAGAACCCGAAGTGCCCCGCCGCGGGATTGTCATGGCACTGGTTCATGACGAGGGCTCGGAGCGGACTTGTAGGCACGTACAGTCGGCCCCAGTGCTTCAGCAAGCCGTCCTCCAAGGTCCATGGGGACGCTGGGCCAACTTCCGCTCTCCGCTGCTGCGACCAGTCATCACAGCGCTGCGCTTCCAGCACCTGAGCCCGCAGGTCCGCCGGTTCCTGGACCGCGGCCAAGGCCTCTGTGGGCAGCACCGTCCGAGGGGGAAGGGGGTCCTTGGGGCAGAAGTATTCTGGCTTGTGGGATAGCGCGTCCGCCCTCTGATTGAGGCCGCTCGGAACATAGGTGACATGGAAGTTGAACCGGGTGAAAAACAACGACCACTGGTAGCGAATTTGATGGGCCCCGCCACGAGCTCCCGCCCATCAATAGTCTCGACCCTCAACGGAGGGTCCACTGGAACCAAGGGGACCTTGAAATGGGCCACAAAGGCCTGGTCCATAAAGTTCGACGTGGCCCCCGAGTCAACCAGCGCATGCGCCGGAAGTCCCTCCGACCGGTTGACCAACAACACCCGGGTGTCCAGGATCAGGTGCCGAGGGGGCTCATATTCCACAGCTGCCGACTCCGGTGGGGCATGGTTTCGTGCCTGACCCAGGGTTTCCCCTAGACCAGGCCTGGCCCGTTTCCCGGCTGATCACGCCGAGACTCCGGAACAGGCTTGAGCGCCCCACTCTGCTTCCTGGGACACGAGGCGGCAAAATGTCCAGCCTCACCGCAATAGAGGCACAATCCCCCTTGGCGTCGCCGCATCCGCTCCTGGGCCGTCAGGTGAGGTCACGCTGCTCCGAGCTCCATGGGCTCCTCACCCGTTGTCACAAAGCGTGGGGCGGACTTCCGGTGGGACGGCGCGCCGGTGGCGGCTCTTTTCGGAGCCGTCCGCTTGGGAAGGCGTCAGAGCCAGCATGAACAGCGGTCAGCAGCTGTTCAGCGGCTTGGAACCTTGTGCCCCGGGAGAAGGGGTCGAGGTGAGTACTCCTGGATAGGAGTAGAGTCCCAAAGGCTCTCCCTTTATCTCGGGAGAGCGAAATTGGGTACTCCTCCGGAGTCCGGGAA
>NW_015390690.1:18901-29091 GCF_001527695.2 Protobothrops mucrosquamatus | reverse complement strand
CTGGCCAATCCCAGAAGCACCGGGCTCCTGGCCAATCCCAGAAGCACCGGGCTCCTGGCCAATCTCCTCTCCGTCGGAAGGCACCGAAGGCCGCACCAGAGGGGAAGGTCCTGGAGAGGGAGGCCTGGCCATCTCCTCTCCTTCATGTTCAGAGCCTTCCTCCTCTGATGAGAGGGACCCACAGGACGGAGCCACAACAGGCCTGTAGAAAAGCCTGAAACTCAGAAGAAGTGAATTGGGGTCCATTGTCGGAGTCAAGGACGTCTGGAAGCCCATGGGAGGCGAAGATCCCTCTCAGCACCTGGATGGTCCTAGCAGTAGTAGTGGATGAGACAGGAATGACCTCTAGCCACTTGGAATGGCTGTCCACGAGAAGAAGGAAGAATTGCCCCTGAAAGGGCCCAGCATAGTCGATATGAACCCTCGACCAAGGGGCATGTGTCTCCTCCCACCTATGTACAGGGGCCTGGGGCATTTCAGGCCTGGACTGTGGGCAAACAGCATGTCATGGTTCCGACTAATGAAACACTTCAAAGAACTTCCAGGCATGTTTATCCTAAAGTCTTTACTAACAGTGTAACAAATCGACGGCACATCATGGATGTTTATGCCAGAATCTGAATTTCTCTTGCTTGCGTCTAACTTTTCTTTCTAAACCCCTCCCTTATTTTGCAGTCATAAGTCACATCTTCCAATTAGCCCGGAGGGAAAAGATTCACTTCCGTTCCTTTTTCCCGGGCTTTCCTTATGAATCTCCTCCCTCACTCTGTCATCTGAATTAACTCTAAAAATACCAGACACTTCTGTATATCTTGTCAAAGCAATAATATCATATATTAACAGCGTTGACACAGTACACCCATGGACCTGGGCCTCGATCTCTTTATCGAGCCCAGGCCACCAAAGATGGCTGCGCGCGAGCGCCTTCGTCCGGACAATTCCGGAATGTCCCTCATGTAGAGAGAGCAAGACTCTAGTCCTCAATGAGGCTGGGATCACTACCCTGCTACCCCATAGGACACACCCTTTGAATGTGGAAAGCTCGTGCTTCCTTTGCCAGAAGCTCTGGAATTCTGCACCAGGACACGTGTCAGGCCATCCTGACAGCACCCATGTCAGCATGCGTGTTAGCGTGTGATCAGTGGCAGTTTCAGCAGCCACGTCCCTAGCATTGAGGGGAGACTCAGGCAATTCCTGAATGGAGAGAATGTGAAGAGCAGGAGCAGGATCTGCCTCTACCTGCTGTAGGGGTAATCTGCCGAGGCCATCTGCATGGCCCATTTCTTTGCCTGGTTTGTGCACCAGAGTATAGTCATATGCTGACAGGAAAATTGACCATCTCAGCATTCTAGGAGATATTATGTGAGGGGTTTGTTTGTTTGTTGTAAACAAACCCAGCAGAGGCTTATGGTCTGTGTAGACCATGAAGTGGCGGCCATATAAGAAGTCATGGAATTTCTTTATGCCAGCCACTATGGCCAAGGATTCTCTGTCAATCTGCATGTAATTATGCTCAGCAGATGAAAGAGTCCTGGAATAGTAGGCCACAGGGACTTGTGTCCCATCAGCTTTAAGGTGACTAAGCACAGCCCCAACCCCATAAGGGGATGCATCACAGGCTATGCACACAGGCAATTGCTCATTGAAATGCCCTAAAACCGCATTTGAAGAGAGCAAGGCCTTGACCTCTGTGAAACCCCTTTCATGGACCTTTGTCTACTTCCATGGAGCCTGTTTGTCCAAGAGCCGGTGTAACGGCTCAGCCACTGCAGCCTTGTGAGGTAGGAATGAGTGGTAGAAATTTAACAGTCCCAGAAAAGCCTGAAGTTCGCTTTTGGACTTGGGACTTGGGGCCTGCTGAATTGCTTTGAGCTTGGATTCAGCAGGATGGATGCCTTCAGCATCAATACGGAAGCCCAGAAACTCAGTGGAAGTGACTCCAATTTTACACTTATCTTGCTTCAGCTTCAGCCCCGCTTGGCGGAACCGCAGCAAGACAGCCCTCAGCCTTTCAGCTAGATTCACAGATGACTCCCCAGAAATGAGGACGTCATCAAAGTAGGGGCAAACCCCAGGAATGCCATGGAGCGTTTGCTCCATCACGCTTTGGAAAATGCCTGGGGCTACGTTAACCCCAAACTGCAGCCTTTTTACCTTAAAGGCTCCCCAGTGCGTCACAATTGTTTGGGCCTCAGCCGTTGCCTCATCAACTGGTAACTGTTGATAAGCCTGAGCCAAATCAAGCTTTGCAAAGATTCACCCCCCTTTGAGGGAGGCCAGAATTTGGCTCACCACAGGCACCGGGTAGGCATGCTGCTGCAATGCTTTGTTAAGTGTACATTTATAGTCCGCACAGATCCGGACTTCACCATTGGCTTTCAGTGGCGTGACTATGGGGGTTTCCCATGGACTGCAGTCCACGGGTTCTAAGATGCCCTGCTGGAGCAGCTTGTCCAGTTCTGCATCTATTTTGTTTTTCAGGGCAAAAGGCACCCTTCGAGGCTTAATCCTGATGGGTGTGATGGCTGGGTCTAAACGTAAAGCAATGGGAGGCCCCTTGTACGAGCCAAGCTCTGAACTGAACACATCAGCAAACTCCTTGCAAACTTCTGCAAGGCCTGACATTTGCAGACTGTGAAGTCCAGTCACTTGAATCCCAAGGGCCTCGAACCAATCGAGTCCAATAAGACTCGTGCGATCACCCCCAACTACCACCACATCTAGCAACCCTTCAAAATCCTTACGCTGGAATTCTGGAAGTCCGTGAGGATTAAATTGGATGGCCTGAGTTTAACTCGTAGGCCACTTCTACTGGAAATCTTTTTGAAAGTGTCTAGGGAAATGATCGATAAAGCGGACCCTATGTCCAACTCCATCGAGAGGG
This sequence comes from Protobothrops mucrosquamatus, assembly GCF_001527695.2. Classification (NCBI taxonomy): domain Eukaryota; kingdom Metazoa; phylum Chordata; class Lepidosauria; order Squamata; family Viperidae; genus Protobothrops; species Protobothrops mucrosquamatus. The sequence continues at coordinate 26,207 of NW_015390690.1, read as the reverse complement.
GAACCCCCTGCAACTTCACGTCAATGTGAAGCTTCTTCCTAAGCAGCCTATGTGCCCCAGTTTTGAAAATGCTCCTGTGCGACGTGCAGAAACCCACCCTGTGTTGGCTGGGGACCCTGGTACCTTTCTGAAGCAATTCTTCCGAAGACCGGTCCTTCTGGCGACCCATACAGACGGAGGCAATGTGGCCTTGCCGGCCACATGCCCGGCAAATGGCGGAGCAGAAATGGCAGTCGGAGCGCTTATGGCGTCCTCCACATCCGAAACACCAAGGGAATGAAGTTGCCTTTTCTTTGTGTTTTTGAGGCCTTTTCTCCGCTACCTGCTGAAGTCTGTCCACCTCCTCTTCTTGATCCTGTTCGGACTCTTCCTGAGCGACCTCATGATGAATGGAGACTGCTGCTGGAGGGTTCCTGGCGAGCCGCAAGGCCTTCACAGTGCCGCCCGCTGCTTCTTCAGCTGCAATCTCTCTCAAGGCATCTTGGAAAGAGACATCTTCTTTGGCGAAGATCTTCTGCTGCAGCTCACGACTTCTTAGTCCACAAACTAAACGATCCCGCAGCCTCTCTTCCAGGTCCTTGAATTTGCATGGCCTAGCTGCTTGTCGGAGCACAGCAATAAAGTCCGCAGCAGACTCACCAGGCCTCTGGTCCCTCTGCTCAAATGCGTATCACCATGCAATCACTGAGAGCTTCGGTTCGAAGTGTTCTCGTAGCATCTTCTTTAATTCAGCATAAGCAATTGATTCCCAGCGCTTTAGGCCTCTCTTTGTGAGTCAGCCCAGCTTTTTCTTTGTTGTTTTCCTTGCAGCAATCCCACCTTCGTCGCCAATGTTCTGTTTCCAAAGATGAGGCATGGAGACGAAGCGGAGTAACAAAAAAACAGTCTTCGTTTATTGCAATTCACCAACAGAACAGAGAACAAAAATGGCGCAGGCCCTTTTATAGTCCCCTGGCAGGGACAGTGTCAGCCAATCATTCCATGGCATTCTCCCATCTTGCGCATGCGCGCAAGGCTGGAGACAGCCTGTCTGGTCCCGGGCAACCACGTGGTCTGGCTGGGCCTTTCTGCAGCTTTCCTGAGCATGCTGAGTCATTCAGCAGGCCCAGGACACAACACCCACTATCTCCATTATTATTTATACTAACACTGGAAGTATTGTATAGAAACATCAGACAAGATATAGAAATTAAAGGACTGGGGATAAAAGATGAAAAATATAAACTACAAGCATTTGCAGATGACTTGGTTTTTATATTGGAAGAACCGATTGAAACAAGCACTAAACTTATGGAGAAAATAGAACAATTTGGAGAAGTGGCAGGGTTGAAAATAAACAGAGAAAAGATTAAAGTGCTAACAAAAAATCTAACAGAAAAACAAAAAAACCAACTAGCAAAAAAACCCAAATCTTCAAATAGTTAAAAAAGTTAAATACTTGGGAGTTTATCTAACAGCAAGATGCGTAACAATAAAAGAAGATAATTACGTAAGATTGCTAAAACAAATAAAATTGGATCTGGAAAAGTGGAAAAACTTACAACTTTCAATGCTGGGGAGAATAGCAACAGTGAAAATGAATATCTTACCAAAAATCATCTGTTTATTTCAAATGATTCCTGTAAGACTGGGAAAAGCCTTTTTTGATGAACTGAATACAACAATACTGAAATTTATCTGGCAAGGAAAAAAGCTAGAATTAGACTGAAAATACTACAAGAAGCAAAAGAAAGTGGAGGATTTGGACTGCCGGACTGGATGCTATACTACCAAGCAACTATTTTAACATGGATTAAAGAATGGATAATGCTTAGAGACAAAAGACTATTATACCTAGAGGGACATGACCTACAAATTGGTTGGCATGCCTTTCTGTGGTATGGAAAGAATAAAATACATAGATACTTTCAAAACCACTTTATAAGAAATGCACTTCTTTTAGAATGGCAAAAAATAAATGTGAAAATGTACATCAAGATACCTGGATGGCTTTCAACAATGGAAGCTTTTGCTTACCCAAATTTAATTAATTACGACAAAGTTGTGACAATTACAAGAACAATGTATTGATCTATCATGGTGGCTGTTATGTCCTGGGCCTGTGATTGACAGAGCAGGTGCAGGAAGCTGCAGAGAGACCCGGACAGACCAGCTCTTGGACAAGCTCTTGGACAAACAGGCTCCATGGGAGTGGACACAAGTCCACGAAAGGAGTTTTGCTGAGGTCAAGGCATTGTTGTCTTCAAATGCTGTTTTTGCTCATTTCAATGAGCAGCTGCCAGTGTGTATAGCCTGCGATGCATCCCCTTATGGGATCAGGGCTGTCTTAAGTCACCTCAAGGCTGATGGAACTCAAGTTCCTGTAGCATACTATTCAAGAACTCTGTCTTCTGCTGAGTGTAATTATGTGCAGATAGACAGAGAAGACTTGGCCATAGTGGCTGGCATAAAAAAGTTCCATGACTTTTTGTATGGTCGCCACTTCACGGTCTTTACAGACCATAAGCCATTGCTGGGGTTGTTCACAATGAACAAGCAAACCCCACACATAATTTCTCCTAGAATGCTGAGGTGGTCAATTTTCCTTTCTGCATATGACTACTCCCTGGTTCACAAACCGGGCAAGGAAATGGGCCATGCAGATGGCCTTAGTAGGTTGCCTCTACAGCTTGTAGAATCTGATCCTGCTCCAGCTAACCACATCCTGGCTATCCAGGATTTGCCTGAGTCTCCCCTCAATGCAGGGGATGTGGCTGCAGAAACAGCCACTGATCACACGCTAACACGCGTGTTGACATGGGTGCTGTCAGGATGGCCTGACACATGTCCTGGCACCAATTTCCAGAGTTTCTGGAAAAGAAAGCATGAGCTTTTCACCTTTAAGGGTTGTGTCCTGTGGGGTAGCAGGGTAGTGATCCCAACCTCATTGAGGACTAGAGTCTTGCAGTCTCTGCATGAGGGACATCCGGGAATAGTCCGGATGAAGGCGCTTGCGCACAGTTATCTTTGGTGGCCTGGGCTTGATAAGGAGATTGAGGCCCAGGTCCAAGGGTGCCACATTTGCCAACAGTCCAGGCCTGAAATGCCACAGGCTCCTGTACATAGGTGGGAGGACACACATGCTCCTTGGTCGAGGGTTCATATTGACTACCCTGGCCCCTTTCAGGGGCAATTCTTCCTCATTGTTGTAGACAGTCACTCTAAATGGCTAGAGGTCGTTCCAGTGTCCACCACGACTACTGCCAGGACCATCCAGGTGCTGAGAGGGATCTTCCCCTCTCATGGGCTGCCAGATGTCCTTGTCTCTGACAACGGACCTCAATTCACCTCTTCGGAGTTCCAGGTTTTCCTGCAAGCCAACATGATTCGTCATGCTACTTCGGCACCCTTTTATCCGGCTTCCAACGGCCAAGCTGAGTGCATGGTGCGCACAACCAAAGATGCCTTGAAGAGGCTCACTCACGGGAGCTGGCACCACAGGTTAGCTGATTTTCTCCTTTGCCACTGCACCACACCTTGCACAGCTACAGGCAAGAGCCCAGCTGAACTCCGCTGGGGTCGCCGTCTCATTACCAAACTGGACAGGTTGCACCCAGACCGGGTGGCTTCACAGGTGTCACAGCCGTGGGCACCTAGGAGACTACAGGTGGGCGATCCGGTTTGGACAAGGAACTATGGCCCTGGACATCTCTGGGTGACAGCAGTGGTCTGCAAGTTTACTGGGTCACTGTCATACGAAGTGGCCTTGGAAGATGGTCACGTGCTGCGTCGGCACATTGACCAGCTGCAATGGAGGCTACCTAGTCACCCTTCCGCTCCTGACTCTGCTCTCGGGGGGGGGAGGAGGACCACGATCACAATCATGGATCTCAGTCTCTCTGCGAAAGCGGGGGTTTGCACTCTCCAAATAGGGTTTTTGCCAACGAGGCGGCTCCTGACTCTGGCACTGGGTCCATGAGACATTGCATGCAACCGGCTTTTCATGCCACTTCTACTGCAGGCCTTGTGCCTAAGGGACAGTGCTCCCAACAGGGGTCTTTTGAGGACCTGGGGAATTCCACCCCAGCAAGGAACTCTGGTCTGGGCTTACCGGAAAGAGCCAGCCGAAGTCAGATGGACAAAGGGTTGGGTTTACCGGACCAGGCCAGTCAGCAAGATGCGGGTTTGCCTGTATCAACTGGGCCTCAAAGTCCCGGTCTGCCGAGCCTGGCAGGCGAGCTTGCAGACCGGGCACTTGCAGCAGCTCCGAGATGCTCGGAGTGGGTCAGAGGCCCTCCAAAGTTTTTACAAGATTATGTAAGGTTCCTGTCAGTAAGCTGGCAGACCTAAGGGTTCCCTAGAAATAAGAACACGCTCAAAAGGGTAACCTTGTAGTAGTTAAAAAAAATAGTAGTGTATATTTTTTTGAACTAAGAAAGGAGGGGTGTTATGTCCTGGGCCTGTGATTGACAGAGCAGGTGCAGGAAGCTGCAGAGTGATCCGGGCAGACCACGTGGCTGCCCGGGCCAGACAGGCTGTCTCCAGCCGATTGCGCACGCGCAAAGCGGGAAAATACGTTGCATTTATTGGCTGACGCTGTCCCTGCAAAAAAGGGTATAAAAGGGATCCGCGCCATCTTGTATGTGTTCTGTTGAGGTTCTGTTGAAGCTTTAATAAAGTAGCAACTGTTGTTACTCCTGCCTCGTCTCAATGCCTTACCAACGCACAGAACAGAACAGTGGCCATATTTGCAAATCCAAACGAGATATGAAAAATATGTTAAAACCATGGGATTTTATAAAGAACAGACAGAATTTGACCAGATACTGTTAAAAACAGATGAAAAGTTGATTAAGAAACTCTATAAATATATGTTAAACTTAAAAATGGAGGAAGAACAAGTAAAAGAAACAATGATAATATGGGCAAAGAACTTTGGATATAATATAGAATTAGAAAACTGGCAAAAGTTATGGGAAAGAAATGTTAAATTAACTAAAGCAGTGGCATATAAAGAAAACTTATATAAAATGTTTTACAGATGGCATATGACACCAGTGAGAATAGCAAAAATGTTTAAAAATACTTCAAACAAGTGTTGGAAATGTAAACAAAGACCAGGTACTTATTACCATATCTGGTGGACATGCCCTGGCCTAAAGCAAAAAGATTTTGGCTCAAAATACATTTATGGTTGGAGAAAATGACTAAAAAACAAATACTGTAGACTTTAAGCCCGAATTATTCTTGTTAGGAATAATAGGAGCAAATTATGAGAAAGACTGTATATATTTAATTCTATACGTATTAACTGCAGCAAGAATTGTATTTGCACAATATTGGAAAAATGAAAATTTACCAACTGAAGAAGAATTAATTAAGAAAATTTTAACAATATTTTATTAAATTTTATAAAGGTAGGGGAAGGGAAGGATCAATATAGGTAATGGGATTCAGGGTGGGGTTCAGGAAAGGAGTTGGGATGGGGGTAGGTAAAACAATGGGGTTGTCCCCAATGACATTCCAAGCTTTAGCAAACAAACTGTCATCCGGATATAAGTATTCAGTGGGAATAGTTAATATAATAATAGGTAGCTGTAGTCAACAAAAATAGCAATAATTATAAAACATGTCAGATAATCAATAAATATCAGTCATCTTGGTAAATTTCACAATCATTTTTTGCTAACTCTTTTTGCTAGCCATTGATAAAAGTTTTCCCATGTTTTAAAATAAACTGAGTCTTCTTTCTCTTTAATCTCTAGGGTTAGTCTGTCCATTTCTGCACATTCTAAAATTTTCCTAATTATGATCTCATCAGATGGTACATTTTCATTTTTCCAATATTGGGCAAATGCTATTCTCGCAGCTGTCAATATATGTAATATTAAATACTCATTCTCTTTCCCATAGTTGGATCCTAGTATTCCTAACAAAAACAATTCTGGCTTAAATTCTATCTGTATTTTAGTCATCTTTTCCAGCCATATATGAATCTTAGACCAAAATTTCTTTGCACTAGGACATACCCACCAGATATGGTAATAGGTACCTGGCTTTTGTTTACATTTCCAACAATTATCCGAAACATTTTTAAACATTTTTGCTAGCCTTACTGGTGTCATGTGCCACCTGTAAAACATTTTATATAGGTTTTCTTTATATGAAGCTGCTTTAGTCAGTTTAATATTTCTATCCCACAACTTTTGCCAAAGTGTAGAGGTGGGGGTCAGATAGAGGTCGGGAGCAGCAAACTGCCCCCTCCAAAGCCTGTGTGCCTCTTCTCTCTACATTATCTCTTCCCTTCACATCACTATGGCAATGTGGGAAAGTACCCCAGGCTGGTACAATGACCTCACCTGCCTGATATCAGCTAGCTTACACCAACAAGATGTTACAGCCAACTGCTCCCTGTTTTGGGCCTCTGGCTTCTATATTCTTAAGGATTGGTAAGGAGTTTAACCAATAAAATGCTATTGCCATGTTAAACTTTTGCTGCTTGTAAAACTGTATAAAAGAATAAACGCAATGGCAGGCAGCTATATTTGCACCCTGCAATGACTGAACACTGATTACTACAGCTGGCTGCTCGAACAGGGACATTTGGGAACCCCCCCCAGGGAAAGAGCAACAACCAACATACTTACCATTGTCTGGAATAGACCCCTAAGTGCACTTTCGTCTTCTGAGACCCCTCAGTGGTAAGTATGGGTCGCATGTTATCTCAGCACCAGCAGAAACATGCACAGGAACTCAGATTCCTGCTACACATAAGGAAGCTGGTGGATGAGGTAGGGAAACATTGCCCTTGGAATCCTGAGCTCGGGACGCTTAGGCTAAGATAGGGCATACTTTACATCTTGAACCTCGGGCTCCAGTACAGATCTTACATCGATGGTATTCAGTGCCATCAGGCAGTGGAAAAATATGGCTCAGATGCTTCAGAAGGGCAGCAATTAACTACTAGCCCCCCTTCTGATTACAACAAAGTAAAACTTATCCCTCCTAAAGCATCTTTAATTGGATCTCCAGCTCCTTCTGAAGAGGCTAATTCTTTTGCTTCTTCCCAGCCATCATATACCCACACAAAGAAAATATTAGAGGAACTAGCTTGAAGTAGAAAAAAAATAATAAGGGGAATCTTCAGAGTAATTTAAAGACATAAATTAACTCAAAATGTACTCCTCTGCAATGTGTTTTGAACAATTGGAATGTTTTGAAACTTCATGTGGCTGTTAAGTTTAACCCTGTCAGACAATGTCTGGTGGTGCTCTGTGTTGATGTGTAGTGTGTTTTGTTTATATATATATATATATATATATATATA
>NW_015390690.1:16887-18376 GCF_001527695.2 Protobothrops mucrosquamatus | reverse complement strand
ACTGCTGCCTGTGGATGGCTCTAGATTGAGCTGATACAGGCAAAAGATTTCTCTTTCCCATATTTGGGCCGACAGGGTGTTCAAAAAAAAAAAAAGCATTCATCCTCTTCCCCTGTCTCTTGTAGCTAACAAAGCGAGAAAGAGCCTGTGGCCTAGTGGCTAACACCTCTGCTTAACATGCAGACAGCCCAGGTTCGAATCTCAGAAGGGTATGTCTGGCTGATGAAACCAAATAAGTTTAGAAATAGCTATCCCAGTACTCCCTTAATTCTTTGTTAGCAATCCAAATTTTGAAAAATATATATATGTATATATATATGTGTGTGTGTGTGTGTGTGTGGCCACCCAGAACATTATGCTTGGGCTTGGAATGGTGAGAAAAATGGGAGATGATTAAAGGGCCCTATAACCACTTTTGGCTGGAATCACCTCATGATTTTTCTCGCTTCTTGCAGGACAAGTCATATGTTTAAATAAATGTTGTTTTAACAGTATTTGTGTATATATGTTTGTGTTATTTCCAAGACTTGGAAGAGGGTCAAACCCTCTCTGATAACATACCAAAAGGCCTTATTAAAAAATACATGGTTTGCCTGGAGAAAGTGTGAATGAACTATTTGTATGTGGAATTGTTTAGAATGGAAGTGAATGAGTTCATTTGGTGATATCTAAGTGTGTGTTAGCCCTCAAACACCACCCCCACCCACTCTCTCCCAGGCTGTGAAAGAAATAGTAAACTGTAGATTTTATTGTTGTAAAAGTAATTGAAAAGTAATAGTAAGTGTTTGCATGAGAAGAGTTCTATGAAGGATGTGAGAGAGAATTTATGGAAAATGCATATGAAGGAGAGAAAACTATTTTGGGTGGTGAGATTTTTTCCCCCCATCTGTTTCGGCTGGCTGTGTTGCTTTCAGAGCAAGAGAGACAAAAAGAAGAAGGGGGAGCTGTTCGTTTCAAAACTTTTTTCCCTCTGCTTAGAATTGCGATTTGAGAAGGGTGGAACAGAGGTGAAATTTGATACCCACTATTGCAGTTGCGGCTTGCAAATTTTTTACTCGAAAGAGGAAACAGTAATTGTTGGACAATATTTTGGGGGGAAAATTGTTGAGTTTAAATTGTTTAGTTAGACCTATATATCCATCAACCAAAAGAAATGACTCTGAATTGTTTTGCTTAGATTTATAAATGTTTCACTTATTTATTGGAAATTTGTTTCCATCTGAATGGAATTTGATTAAATTGGATGCCCACTCTCAGGAAAAGTTTGCATTTACTGTGCCTGCAGTGAATCATTCAGAACCTAATAAATGTTATCACTGGACAGTTTTGCCACAAGGAATGCTAAACAGTCCCACATTGTCAGCTTTATGTTCCTTTTCGCAAACGTCATACATTGGCTTTGGCATATCATTATATGGATGATATTTTAATTGGAGCACCAAAGATACAATCTAATTGGCTTTCAGAAATACAAAATGATTTAGGTCTT
>NW_015390690.1:11163-16706 GCF_001527695.2 Protobothrops mucrosquamatus | reverse complement strand
CAGCACTTGTTAGGCACCTTTAATTGGGTTTGTCCATATTTTTCTTTGCCTACAAATTTGCTCAGTCCATTATTTGACTTATTGACCAAAGGACAACAACCTGGAGATCTCATTGTAGTTCCACCTGCAGCACTTACCAAGGTTGAACAAATTAATGACATCTTGAGTACTCAATTTGTGGACAGAATTCCACATAAAAGTTGTCAGTTAACACTTTTGATATTTCCTACTAGTAAATTACCTATAGAGGTATTAGCTGTAATAAAAGCACAAAAAATATATTGTATTGAATGGCTTTACTTACCCCACACCCTATCCCAAAATGTTTTATTTTTTATCCAGGCGGTTGCTGAAATAATAACCTTAGGATGCACACGAGCTTGCCGTCGAAATGGGACTGATTTAATTAATATTGTTCTTCCTATCCCACAATCTGATTTTCAATTTTATTTTCAGAATAACTTATCTCTTCAGTGATCTTTAACTGACTATATAGGCTCTATTTCATATCATTTGCCTAAAGATCCTCGACTTGCTTGTTTAATGACTTCTTCCTTTCCTGTTCGCCCACTGCTTTCTCCTTTTCCCTTGCCACAAGCTCCTACTGTTTTTTCCGATGAAAGGAGAACGAGAGGAGCAATTGCTTACAAGGATCCTCATGATGATACCTGGAAAATGTCCTACACTGCAATACAATCATCACCACAACACTCAGAATTAGCTGCTGCTATCTTGGCTTTTCACACCTTTTCTCAACAGCCTTTTAACTTAATCTCTGACTCTCATTATGTGTGCCAACTTATTTTTAATATTCCAGGTGCTTACATCATGCCCAGGATTGACCCCAATCTTATGGCTTTGTTTTTAACTTTGCAGCAGCTGCTACAAGATTGAAAGAATTTATATTTTATTTCTCATATACGCAGTCACTCCTCCCTTCCTGGGCCTCTTTTTTATGTCTTCCTAATCCCCGTGGTTTTGCCTCTAATCAACTATGGCAAATGGAGGTTACCCATGTTCCCTCTCTGGCTCCCTGGACATATATTCATTTATCTATTGATACCTATTCAGGAACAATTTGGGCCACACCTCAACGAGGGGAAATAATAAAGGTATCTATAAAGGTATCTATAATAAAGATATCTATTGATACCTATTCAGGAACAATTTGGGCCACTCCTATTTCTCATCTTTTTTTGGCCATTACAGCCTTGGGTAAGCCCTCTTCCTTAAAAACTGATAATGGGCCAGCCTATTATTCAGTGGCCTTTTTGCAAGTTTGCACAACCTGGAATATTGTTTTTACTCATGGCCTTCCCTATAATTCCATGGGTCAAGCCATCGTGGAATGTGCTAATCGGTCCTTTAAGGACTGCCTTCACAAAGCATGGTTGGGACCGGTCCCTCTGATCACTTGGGGGGCGAGGCTATGCTGCTGTGCTTTCTCCTACAGAACCTTTGTGGATTCCAACACATTACGTTCACCCAGCCAGGGATGTCGTGACACCAGTCCCTGGACCCGGTCCCAGAAATGGCAAGGGTGACTCTACAGATGGCACAGCGACCAATCTGATCCCGACATGCCAGTCGGCCAGTGATGTGGGGAGATGTAAAGAACTTGAACGCCAAAGCACAGGCAGTGCGACAACAGCAACAAGTAGAGCAAACCCCCGAGAACCTGTGCGCTGCCATTTTTGCGGTTTTAACTGAAAATCCCTTAGCCATCATTTGTTTGTGTCTGATCGTTAACATCTGCCCTTTGACAACAGCAACTGTCATCCCACCCAAACAATCATTCGAGCAACGAATGAAGCAAAATCTATGGGTGCAGCTGGCTAACATCACACAAAATGATGTCTTTTGCTTATCTGAAATGTATGACATGGAAAATTTGCTTTCTACATATTTAGTCTTTGTTTGCACCCCTTCTGCAGTAATTCAAAACTTCACTGGCTTGAGCAGAATTTTATTAAATGGGAACTTTAACTATAAGGCTATATCTAGATGGGGGGTTACTGCTTATTATTCACCCCCTGAGGCTATTGCTTTGCACACCCCGGTGGTAGCAATCCCTACAAATATAACATGTGCAAAAATAGTTAATTGTACTTCTTCAAGTAAAAAACCTCACTGTCATTGCATTAGCTCACCTGTTTTAAACTGCACAGCTTTTGAAGAGACTTCCTTTCATTTTGGACATGTTTGGCTACTGCAAGGATGGTTTTTTACATGTGGTCAAGAAACTTTTAATTATATTCCTGGTAATATTAGTGAAGTGCAGTGTTGTCTCAGCCGGCTGATTCCTGTTTTGCTTTCCAAACAACAAGTTCACTTGAACCGTTCTCGATGTGGGGTCATGCTAGACAGCACTTGTGACTCTGAGACAACCTTACTTAATAAAGCAGAATATGTGGCACTGACTATGTCTTTAGTGGGTGTGCCAGGACTTGCTGTTCATGCTCACCTCAACATTAGTGCTATTGCATGTAATTTAGCAAAAACAATTAATGCTACTTCTTCAGCTATTTCAGCAATCAACCATGAGCTGCAAGATTTGAGAAAAGCTATTTTGCAAAATCGCGCTGCTATCGATTATTTGCTTCTGCGTCAGCATTTGGGTTGTGTACGTTTTGAGGGAATGTGTTGTTTTAATATTTCTGATAATTCACAAACCATCCAGCACCAAGTCGATATTTTACACAATTTGGCCTCTGATTTGAAAATTGATACTTTAGGATCTTGGTGGGTGCTGTTTTGTGCAATGTATTCCTTCATTTTGCAATATATGTATCAGAGCTTTTAGCCCCAAATTCTCTCCCACATTGCCTCAGGGTCAAGTTTTGGCCCTGTATAAACAACTGCAAGGATGCTCCTCTCCTGATTATAATCCTTTTATTAACCCCTCTTACGACGATATTTCGTCTAACAAAACAAAAAAGAGTGAGATGTAGAGGTGGGGGCCAGGTAGAAGTCGGGAGCAGCAAACTGCCCCCTCCAAAGCCTGTGTGCCTCTTCTCTCTACATTATCTCTTCCCTTCACATCACTATGGCAATGTGGGAAAGTACCCCAGGCTGGTACAATGACCTCACCTGCCTGATATCAGCTAGCTTACACCAACAGGATGTTACAGCCAACTGCTCCCTGTTTTGGGCCTCTGGCTTCTATATTCTTAAGGATTGGTAAGGAGTTTAACCAATAAAATGCTATTGCCATGTTAAACTTTTGCTGCTTGTAAAACTGTATAAAAGAATAAACGCTGCGACGGTGGGCAGCTATATTTGTACCCTGCAATGACTGAGCACTGATTACTACACCAAAGTTCTAAGTATATAGAATATCCGAATTTTTTTGCCCAAACTATCATTGTCTCTTTTACTTGTTCTTCTTCCATCTTCCATTTTAGCAGAAATCTATAAAGTTTCTTAATCAGATTTTCATCTGTTTTCAAGAGTATTTGGTCAAATTCTATCTGTTCTTTATAAAATCCCATTGCCTTTAGCTCTTTCTCATGTCTTGTTTGAATTTGTAGGTAAGTCAATACCTTGTTGTTGTAGATCTTGCCTGTCTTTAAGTTTTCCGTCCTTATCCAAAATGTCTTTATAAGTAACGAGTTTGTCGTAGTTAATTAAATTTGGGTAAGCAAAGGCTTCCATTATTGAAAGCCACTCTGGTATTTTAATATATCTTTTTTGTTTTATTCTCTCCCATTCTAAAAGCAGTACATTCCTTATAGCATGGTTTTGAAAATACCTGTGTATTTTATTTTTCCCATACCACAGAAAGGCATGCCAACCCAATTGTAGGTCATGCCCCTCTAGGTAGAGAAATCTTTTATTTCTCGTTATCCATTCTTTGATCCATGGTAGGATGGCTGCTTGATAATAAAGTCTCCAATCCGGGAATCCAAATCCTCCACTATCTTTAGCTTCTTGTAGCATTTTAACTTTAATTCGTGCTTTCTTCCCTTGCCATATAAATCTTAATATTGTTGCATTTAAATCATCAAAGAATATCTTCCCCAATTTTACAGGGATTGTTTGGAATAAGAAGAATAGTTTCAGTAGGACACTCATATTCACTGTCGCTATTCTTCCTAACAGTGATAGTTGGAGGTTTTTCCACTTTTCCAAATCTAATTTTATTTGTTTCAACAATCTTTCATAATTATCTTCTTTTAATGTTGTACATCTTGTTGTTAAATAGATGCCTAGATATTTCACTTTTTTGACTATTTGCAGATTTGTCTTTTTTGTAAAATAAGTTTTCTGTTTGTCTGTTAGGTTTTTTCTTAATACCTTAGTCTTTTCTCTGTTTATTTTCAAACCAGCCACTTCTCCAAATTTTTCTATTTTCTGCAACAATTTAGTAGTTGTTTCTAGTGGCTCCTCCAAAATGAAAACCAAATCATCTGCAAAATCATCTTCAATGATTATAATATCACAGGGGTGTCACAACCACATGTAGGTCCACAATCACAACAATGGTAACAACAATATTCAGTGAGACAATTGCAATCACAGAACCAACACACTGTGTAGAGGTTTGTAGAGTGTGGAGGTCCACAGCTTCCTCTGGAACTTTTTGATGGAACAGCATAGGCCACCACTCAGATTAAAAACAAACAAACAGAAAACTGCTACTCCTGCAACGAGAAAAATCCAAACAAAACCCAGGCTATTATTTCGTCATCTCACAATGACTGCATCAGTTTTTGGTAATTTTTATTCTCAGCGGGTCTTCTCCAGAAATTACTTTCCACTCTTTTGGTTTGCTCACAGGTCCCTTTACTCTGGTATAATGGCTCCACCCTTTTTGTTTTGTTCAAACTGTTATTTCAGTTGTTAGGAGGACTTGATAGGGCCCATCCTAGGCTGGAGTAAGCTTTTCTTCTTGCCAGCTCTTTATCAGGACCCAATCACCAGGCTGGAACTTGTGGACATTTCATATGGAGATAATCCCAAATCTTTCCTAGGTTTTGTTCTCATTCTTAACAACGCTAGAGATAAAATTTTAGTCCAGGGTAAATTCAATTCCATAGTCAATTTGGTCAACATTTGTTTTATAGTTGCATTAGCTCTCTCCACACACGATGAAGACTGAGGTCTCCACGGAACATGCAAATGCCATGGAATATCCAAGGCTTTCATTACTTGTTGTAGAACTTTCCCAGTAAAGTGTATTCCACAATCACTATCAATGTTTTCTATTATACCATATCTGGGTATTATTTGTTCTAACAAAATTTTACTTGTAACATTTGCTGTTGCTTGTGTGCAAGGAAAGGCCTCGACCCATCCTGTTAACTGGTCAATGATGACCAATAGATATTTCATTCTTCCCACCATTTATTTATTTATTTTATTTATTTATTATTCGAATTTATATCCCGCCCTTCTCCTTGCGGACTCAGGGCGGCTGACAATCGATTAAAAAACACCAATAACAATTACAAAATTAAAATTAATTAAAAAGAAATATTTAAATATTGTCTGATTAAAATATAATTAAAACCCCTCTAAAATTGCCCTAGGCCAGTCCCGCT
>NW_015390690.1:4459-8009 GCF_001527695.2 Protobothrops mucrosquamatus | reverse complement strand
GCCACAGTCCTCCAGGGCCGCCCGGCCTGGTCATCAATCCTCCGGGCCGCCTAGCCCCCGATCCTCCGGGACCGCCCGGCCCGGCCGCCGATCCTCCCAGTCCGTCCGGCCGCCCGGCCGCCCGTCCTCCGGGCCGCTCGGCCGCCGCTCGGCAATTCAGTGTAATCTACTTGAAAGTTCTGAAAAGGCCTCAAAGCTGGAGGTCTTCCCCCTAAGGTTTGTTTTCTCAGTCCTTGTTTATTAACTTTTCTACAGCAAACATTGCTCACACAATTCCTTTGCTAAAGTATATATTCCTGGACACCCATAGTCCTTTAAAAACAAATCAACCATTGCCTGAGTTCCCCAATGACTGCTCTGATGTAAAATACTTAAAACATTTCTGGCTATAGATTTATTCAGCATTTGCCTTCCATCAGGTAATAAGTATTTACCACTCTGAGGGTCTTTTGTACACCCCCACTGTTTTAATTCTTCTTCCTCCTTTACACTAAATACAGGATTCTCGGCGACTTCCAAAGTTGGGGCTAAATACATTTTCTGTTCCACTCTCTTGCCCCCTGCTGCATTTTTAGCTTCTTCATCCACTAGTCTGTTCCCTTCCCCTTCAAATGTTTTAACTCTTTGATGTCCTTCTACATGTATTATGGCTAATTTAGCCGGCAGATCCGCTGCTTTCAATAACTCTTCAATCAACTGAACATGCACCAATTCTTTGCCCTTACTATTTATCAATCCTCTCTCAGTCCAGATTTTCCCAAAGGTGTGTAAAAAGCATATTTAGAGTCAGTATATATACTGCCTTCTTTTCCTTTAAGCATTCTCAAGGCTTGTCTCAAAGCATACAATTTGCAAGTCTGGGCTGACCAATTCAATGGTAGCTTTCCTGCTTCAAGTAACACCTTATGCTTTCCATCAACTATAGCAGTGATGGCGAACCTTTCAGAGACTGAGTGCCCAAACTGCAACCCAAAACCCACTTATGCATCGTCGAGTGCCGGCTGGGTGTGGCCCATTGGCTGGGTGTGGCCCATTGTGTGGGCGTGGCCCATTGGGTGGGCGTGGCTGCAGTGGTAATGGCAGACTGGGTGGGACTAAAAAGTTCAATCAATCAATTCCAACTTTGCAAGATCTTTTTTTTTCCCGCGAGAAGTTGAAATTGACTGATTGAACTTTTTTTTTTTGCACATGGCAGCGGAGGCCTAAAGTGAAAAGTTTTTATAAAACCCAGCTGAAGGCCTAGTACGGGAGCGACGGCGCGTGTGCCCACAAGAGGGCTCTGAGTGCCGCCTCTGGCACCCGTGCCATAGGTTCGCCACCACTGAACTATAGCGTATCCATTCAACCTCTTGCCCTCACACATCTTGCTTGAACCATCAATAAACACATGCATTCCCTTCTCTAGCGGTAACTCCTCCAACTCAGGTCTAACCTTGGTTTGTAAATTGATCGCTTCCAAACACTCATGTTCCAAAGGGACTCCTGGGTCCCTTTCCAATGCTAAGAATTGAGTCGGATTCAAATTATGGTCTACTGTTAGGACCAAGTCAGGTTGTTCTACCAGGACTGCCTCATATTTAAGAATTCTAGCGTCAGTGAGCCACTGACCGGCTTTTTGATTTAGTATTGTTCTGACCTGGTGAGGCGTACCAACTATCAAGGCTCCCCCAAAGGTTAGTTTTCTACTTTCTTGTACCAAGAGGGCTACCGCAGCCACTGCTTGAATACACAGTGGCCACCCTCTAGACCGGGCATGTTAAACTGCTGGCCCACAGGTCAGATGCGTCACACCGAAACCGCACCCACCCCATTGCCAGCAATGGGGAAAAAGTCCCAATACGTCACGCGACGTCACGTGATGTCGCGAGTTTGACATGCCTGCTCTAGACACAGAATCCATTATTTTTGACAAAAAGGCTACTGGTTTCTTTTTCCCTGCCCAAGTTTGAGCTAACATGCCCTGAGCGATCCCATTAGTTGCATTCACAAACAAATGAAACGGCTTCTTTAAATCAGGCAAACTCAACACTGGCACGTGTTCTAGCTCGGATTTTAAGTTTTCAAATGATTCTTTTTTCTCTTCTGTCCATTGTAACTTATCGGGTTCAGTCTCAATTAATTTTAAGTATAGCTTCTTTGTTTTTAATGCATAATCATCAATCCAAAGCCTACAGTACCCTGTCAGCCCCAGAAATTTTCTGAGTCCCTTCTTAGTGTTGGGGAGAGGTTGTATTAAGATTCCTTTGATCCGAGAATTTGTTATTTGCCTCTGCCCTTCACTAATTAAGTGACCCAAATACTTAACTTCCAGTTCCACATATTGCAATTTGGATTTAGACACTCTCAGCCCTTTCCCCCCCAGAAAAACTAAAACCTTGTCAGTGGACTCCTTGACCTGGGATTTCTTTAACCCAGAAATTAAAAGATCGTCCACTTATTGCAGCAGCTTGGTATTCACTACTGGCTCAAATTCTCCTAAAACCTGCTCCAGCACTTGCCCAAACAGATTCGGTGATTCAGTGAAACCTTGTGGCAACACTGTCCACCAATATTGAGATTTCCTTCCAGTATAAGGATTTTCCCATTCAAAGGCAAATAAATCCCTTGACTGTTTTGCTAACGGACAAGCCCAAAATGCATCCTTTAAGTCTATAACACTAAACTATTTATGATCAGGGGGTATCTTTCCCATTATTGTGTACTGGTTTGGTACTACCGGGTGCCTTGTTAGCACTATAGAATTCAGGAGACACAAATCCTGAACCTAGAGGGTTCCATGCCTTAGCATAGCTAATTTCTTCCTGACTACACTTCTCCCTAATCACATATTCCACCAGATTTTTGCAAGTATAATAGTCCATACTTCCAAATTTGGGCCAATATACTGCATCTTGCCAAATTGGATGCCCTGGCCAGATAAAACAACAATCTAGTCCAACCCCCTGCTCAGGCAGGAAACCCTATACCATTTCGGACAAATGGCTGTCCAGTCTCTTCTTCAAAACTTCCAGTGTTGGAGCATTCACCGCTTCTGGAGGTAGGTTGTTCCACTGGTTAATTGTTCTGTCAGGAAGTTTCTCCTTAGTTCTAGGTTGCTTCTCTCCTTGATTAGTTTCCATCCATTGCTTCTTGTCCCGCATTCAGGCGCTTTGGAAAATAGCTTGACTCCCTCTTCTTTTTGGCAGCCCCTGAGATATTGGAACACTGCTATCATGTCACCCCTAGTCCTTCTTTTCATTAAACTAGACATACCCAATTCCAGCAACCGTTTATGTTTTAGCCTCCAGTCCCCTAATCATCTTTGTTGCTCTTCTCTGTACTCTTTAGAGTCTCAACATCTTTTTTACATCATGGTGACCAAAACTGGATGCAGTATTCCAAGTGTGGCCTTACCAAGGCATTGTAAAGTGGTATTAATACTTCACATGATCTTGATTCTATCCCTCTGTTAATGCAGCCTAGCACTGTGTTGGCTTTTTTGGCAGCTGCAGCACACTGCTGGCTCATATTTAAGTGATTGTCCACTAGGACTCCGAGATCCCTCTCACAG
>NW_015390690.1:0-2898 GCF_001527695.2 Protobothrops mucrosquamatus | reverse complement strand
TATTGCTTGTGCTTCCATAATGTTGAATTCCAATATTGCATGATCACTTCCTCCCAAGGTTCCTGTGGCTTCAACACCTTCTATCATTTCATCTCTGTTAGTGAGAATTAGATCCAAAATGGCTAATCCCCTAGTTCCCTTCTCTACTTTTTGGGAGACAAAGTTGTCTGCTAGGTTTGCAAGGAATCTGTTTGATCTTCCACTTGGTGCAGAGTTTGTCTCCCAGTTGATGTCAGGGTAGTTGAAGTCCCCCATTACTATTGTGATGTGCTTCCTACATACCTTAGTTAGCTGACTAGCAAAAAGTTCATCTATTTCCTCTGTTTGGGTGGGTGGCCTATAGTATACACCTATGGCAATGTCATTTCCACCACCCCCCTTTTATATTGACCCAAATGCATTCAAGACAGTTTTCATCATAGTTGTGCTCTATTTCTGTAGAAATGTAGTTATTTCTTATATAGAGAGCAACTCCACCTCCTCTTTTATTTGGTCTGTTTCTTTTAAATAATTTAAATCCCTCTAGCTGTGTGTTCCATTTGTGGGTTTCATCCCACCATGTTTCCGTAATGGCAACAATATCATATCTCCCCTCATTAACCTGAATTTCTAGTTCACCCTGTTTGCTGTTCATACTCTGTGCATTGGTGTATAGACATTTGAGTCCTGCCTGCCTATGAGACCCCCAACACACGCAGTCAACCTATTGCTTTATACTTAATATCAGCACGGTCAAAAGTGAAACCAACTCTGAAATTTCCCTTCAGGATTCAATGTAACTAAATGTAACAATTCCCTCCCCTCTGCTATGCAATTGATCACGCTACCCAATAAAAGCAATTAGCGGGCTCCATGAAACTTCTTCTCTCCACCTTGCAGTTTCAAAATCATTTGAGCAAAGGACTCCTTTGAGTTCTGTGCTGTAGCTTTTCAAACAAAATTTGTATAGTTTCTGGCAACTACATTGCATCTTTCTTTGGATACCTGCTTCTCCTTTGTTTTTCTATAGATGTCCTTTTTTCTATTCAGCATTTTAGAAAACCTAATGTGTCTGCATTCCATACCTTTAGATGTTTCCTATTTCTCCTTCTGGTAGAAATTCTTTAAAGGCTCATCATTTAATTAAAGAAACCTTTTCCATATTGGAAAACTTTTAACATAGTATTGGAATCCTTTTCCTATCAAATGCTGATTTAGTTATTCTTCCAAATGTTAGCTCAGTGTACAGGTTGGAAAAGGGCAAAGGAACCAGCATCTTTAACAACACTTCTTAAATTGCAAGGAATTTGACTATTGGTACATTGGTTACCAATGTAAGCAGCTGATGCTTGCTAAATTAACAGCATACTTTCCCCATTCACTGGAAATTACAGAGGTTGGGGGTAGAACTGGAACAGGAAATTGGGATTGAGACTTTTCAGATGTTACTAATCTCTAGCACCATCCTGCCTGCTAGAGGGATGCTAGCAATGTAGCTGAAAACAGCAGTGCTGTTTGGGTGTTCACTGAGCTTGAGCTGGATGATAAGTAAACCAGCCGTAGAAACATTGCCTGTAAGTTTTGAAGCCACTCTTGATATGTTCTCTCTCCTAGCCCACTTAATTCCCCTTTCCTTTTTATATTAAATGTGTGTAATGCTTTATGTTTGATAAATTATATTTATCTAATTAGAGAACTAGATTGTGTGGTGTTTTTATTATATACTGTATGGAGTTAGGTGTGTAAAATATTCACCTTCTGATACTATGAAAAGTGAAATAGATTATCTAAGGCAATACTCATGTGCAAGAGTATATTGTCCTATTGGCATATAACAGGGGAAAAAATGATGCCTCTTCCAAAACCATTATCTAGCTATATTTAAACAGTTATCTAGCTATATTTAATGTAGACCTGTTTTTGTAATTAATCTTATGCCTTTGTAATTACTTTTCAAATGAGAGATTAATACAGTGTTTCTCAACCTTGGCAACTTTCAGATGTGTGGAGTTCAACTCCCAGAATTCCCCAGCCAGTGGGAATTGTTAATTAAGTTAAAAACAATGTTTTATTAGAAAATCAGATCACTCAAATGAACCATTTCCAGAAATTTAGAAAACTGATTTTAAGCCTCCATGATTTCTCAAGGAAAATTCAGAAGTGATCAAAGATATATACTGTAGAACAGGAATTTACCCAGTGGCAACAAGATCTCTAAAAAATTCAAACTAAACTTTAATCTTTGAAAACAGTCTAAACCTGGTCTTCAGTAGAGAAGAACTTCAGGGTTAGGATAAATGTGCCCTTCTATCACACAACATCCAAATCATTATCTTGCATCAGAATTTCCCCCAAAAAACAAGTTTATGAAATGCTAGTTTGGGATAGATTCTGTGAACAATAATCTTCTCTCCTTGTGTCAAAAGCAGAAACAATGAGAGAAATTCACTCTGCTTTAGAGCTTGGATAAATTCAGAAACAGGTTCTTCTTCATCAGTACTGTAGTTAGCAAATGCCAGAGGATTTGAGACTGGAAGAGCTTTCTCTCTGTGCTAATGATCTCATATATGTCCTTTCCAATCAGTAAGAGTTGCCATAGTGGCAACCAAGTGTAATTGTTAGTTGTGCTTCACCAGTCTGTGTGTTGACTACTCATGGAATTTTCTTCCACACTAGCTGTTTACATAATATACTAGGAAAAATATCTTCTCAACATTTGTGACGACTCGGCGGAAAATCAGGCGGCGGCCTGGGAGACAACTGCCGCCGCAGCATTGGACCGAGTCGTGCCTTTGCGGCCTCTGACCCGACGTAGATCTCGACCAGCTCCTTGGTTTACCGAGGGGCTGAGAGAGATGAAACGTCGGAAAAGACGCCTAGAGAGCAGTTGGAGGGCCAGCCGAACCGAATCCGATCGAG
>NW_015390689.1:33656-34766 GCF_001527695.2 Protobothrops mucrosquamatus | reverse complement strand
CCTCTCTGTGGGAGCGTATCGGCCGGTGAGAGGTGATCTGTGGCAGAAGGCGGTCTCGGAGGTAGCCAGGTCCGATGCCATGGTGCGCTTTAAAGATGATAATCAACACCTTGAAGCGCACCCGGAAGGCCACAGGCAGCCAGTGCAGCTCGCGCAGCAGCGGCGTTACATGGGAGCGACGAGTCACTCCCATCACCGCGCGCGCGGCTGCATTCTGGACTAACTGGAGCCTCCGAGTGCTCCTCAAGTGCCCCATGTAGAGAGCGTTACAGTAGTCCAGGCGGGAGGTGACAAGAGCATGGGTAACTGTGCGCAAGGCATCCCGGTCCAGAAAAGGCTGCAACTGGTATACCAGGCATACCCGGTAAAACGCCCCCCTGGCCACAGCCGTCAACTGGTCTTCCAGTGTCAGCCGTGGATCCAGGAGGACACCCAGATTGCGTACCCTCTCTGAGGGAGCCAAAGTTTCGCCCCCTATAGTCAGCGATGGGGTCAGCTGACTATACCTGGGAGCCGGCAACCACAGCCACTCAGTCTTGGAAGGGTTGAGCCTTAGTCTGTTTCTCCCCATCCAGACCCGTACAGCCTCCAGACATCGGGCCATCACATCAAGGGCATCATTGGGGTGGCCTGGGGTGGAAATGTACAGCTGAGTATCATCAGCGTACTGATGGAAGTCCACCCCAAAGCCACGGATGATCTCCCCCAGCAGCTTCACATAAATATTGAACAATAAGGGGGAGAGGACGGACCCTTGTGGCACCCCACAAGTTAGGGGCCTTGGGGCCGACCTCTGCCCCCCTGCCAATACAGACTGCGTGCGGTCGGTGAGGAAGGAGGAGAACCACTGCATAACGGTGCCTCCCACTCCCAACTCCACCAGACGCCGCAGCATGATACCGTGGTCCACGGTATCAAAAGCCGCTGAGAGGTCCAAAAGAACTAGGACAGAGGAATAACCCCTGTCCCGGGCCCTCCAGAGATCGTTCACCAATGTGACCAATGCCGTTTCCGTGCTGTATCCCGGCCTGAAGCCCGACTGGAGCGGGTCTAGATAGACTGTTTCCTCCAGGTGTCGGGGGAACTGCTGCGCAACCACACTCTCAACAA